>NC_087060.1:50000-75000 GCF_001625215.2 Daucus carota subsp. sativus | reverse complement strand
TCATGATTGACCGACAGGTTTCCTGTAAACTGAGGCTGCTGCTTCAGATTATAGATCTCCCACACGAGCATTCAGGCTACGGGGTTGTTCATTCATGCCCTGGAATTGCTCCACCAACTGTAGTAGCAACTCGTCTCGTTGATAATCGGTTAATCTTCCTCGAAAGGATTTTCCCGTACGAGTAGACATCCCGCTCTGATACCAGTCACCAAGCATACACTCGTCAACAGCTGCATTACAATTCATTGGGATTTGTTCGCCTGCCACGTGACCGGTTTCAGATGTCTTCATCTCATTAATTGCTGCTAACAAGGCAAACCGAGATCCGGTGCCACGAGCCTCTCCATCCTTCCGCTCCTCTCCCTATCGGTCGCTCCTTCACGTTCGATTCCGGCTGGGCGCCGATGGAAGAAGAGATGTCGATCCGAAACCAGAAGAAGAGGAGTAATCGGACGGGCCACCACATCCAGCCATCGCTGGGAATAGGGAATCGATCGATTCACGTAATGGAGCTGATGAAAGACTATCCCTAGCGAGTGAGGAATAGATGAAAGAACCGTACCATTTGTTTGCGGAGGGATTTGATCAGCTATCCGGATACCCTGCTACTCCACTCCGATCTCTCACCCCTTCCCAATCACCTCAATATCTATAATCAACCATCTCCTCCTCCCCCACCACCGTATCCTTAGCAGTCGAGTAAAGACCTGAACCCGCTGACGGAAGTGATAGTGATCGATTATCCACAGGTGGGTGAGCGAAGAAAGAGATGAATAAGATGGCTGGCTGCTTTATCCGGCCGGAAGTAGGTGATTCTAGACCGGCTGGTGACTTCTTCCTTATTCTATATAATAAGCAAGTCAACTACCATCCCTCTTTGGCTATTCGTTAATACATATATCCGATCAGTTGGTTCCCCGCTGACTGGAAGATGAGTTGGTTCCCCGCTGACTGGAAGATGAGTTGGTTTCCCGCTGACTGGACTCACAAATAGTTCATTCAGCAGTAGGGGTTCGAATCCTCTATAAATTATTAGTGTGTTTTACGGCTGTGACCGAACGCGACTCGAGGAACTGGCAAAACGGGTTCGAGGGTCGAATATGAGAGTTTGCTTTTGTTTTCTGTTTATAAGAGTGGTCTGATCCCTTATTTGATCAAACCGCTCCTGGTGTTAGTCATTAATGGTCGGCTTAATTAGTACCCTTTCGGTATGTGTTGCGAACACTTTCATTTTTAGCTTCTCATCTTCTCTGTGGCAGGGTTACTAGCAGTAGACTTTTCAACCATTTTTGCTCGTGCTAGTGCCCCCAGAAATTCTTGGATTTCTCGCAATATGAGATTGAATGCCATAACTCTTATTTGTATTTTACTTCTTATTGGTGCTGTTGGGAAATCTGCACAGATAGTTATTTATAATTGAACAAAAGCGAGGAGCGAAGGCCGCACGCAGAGTCTAGCCACTACTAGACGACGAGTCTTATGAAAGAGAGCCTTCCAGAATGGTTTGGATGAAAGGATTCCTTTTTTTGTCTTGCCGCATTAATTAGTACAGATATCGGACTCGTACTTCGGCTTCATCTTCCTTTGAAATGGGCAGTTGTTCCAAATCTTGATGCTGACCCTGGTCCAGATAGTATCGCCGCAAAGCCAAAGCTCTGCTCTGATGCTACCAAGATCCCAAACCTAGTCGTAAGCGATCCGCCTAGGGCGTCTGCTTTTTCATTCTTCATTGCTCTGTTCTATTTCTTATTAAAGACTGGCAGACCCAAACAATCACAAGGGCGGGATGAGCTCAAAGGCAGCCTTCACAGAAACAGAAAGAATTGGGTAAATAGAACCCAGTTTTGAAGGTACCAAGGTATAGTCCCATATCCAGTGATGCGGCATTCACTAAAAGAAAGGAGACAGAGGTTGTTGGAGGCTGAGAATCTCATCTTTTTACCGAGTCTACTCTGTATAATACAAGCATGAAACAAGAAGAAACCTTTCTTCTTTTTATGGTACATGATATTTACGAGTGCTCCCTTTTCATCCTACTTTATTTAGGGTTGTCGTAGAAAGAGTATAGAGTCTATTTTGGCGTCGTCCGCAGTCTCATCGCCCAAGCTTCTTTGTCTTTGACGAATTGACTCGAGAGTAGGAAACTACGGATGGAGGTATTGTTAGCGATGCTCATGCCGCTCTATTTGTAAAGGGGAGTTGAGGCGAAGCGCTTTTCCTTTGGTATTTAGTCTATTGAGTGCCCTTGCCGGTGGAGAATAACGGATGTTGCTTTCGGGGAGGATGCTGCCGTGGCCTTCTATCAATGAGTGTTCCCTCTCCTGCTATCATGTGCTTGCTCGAGCAATAGCTTTGGGCACTCGGTCGACTGGAATCCTAAACTCAATTAGGGTGGTCGGTAGATTGCCCCATAAGGAAGGTCAGTGGTAGGTCCCTTCCTGTACCACGCACCACGCAGTAGGATACTTAGGATCCTACTCAGATATGTTCCTATCATATCCTTCCGGAGATGAGGTTCCTTTGTTGGCTCAGTATGTGGATTCAATACCTATTTCCTCAAGCGTCTCCAATTACCGCTTCTCCTTCATCTAGCTCCAACAGGGAAGCTTTCAGAGACCAATCGAACTACACATCAACAAGTCTTTGGACGGGAGGGAATCGGCTACTAGACCAGCTCTGTCTCCATTAGTTATAGTTTCAGTGCCAGCAACGTAGCCATATCATTCAAAAATCCAGCTACGTTTAAGTCACCATCTACATCAGTGCCAGAGAGAGCTCCGGCTTCTTACAAAGCTACTGATACTGATACCGCACAAGGACAAATTCCGCCACATCCTATTTTTCATAGGGTTTAGCAATCTCTGTTATTGGACAAAAATATGGCTATGTCCCTTCCTCTGGCCTCTGGATATGAAAACTAGTAGTCTTTCTGTGTAAATCGGTTCCACGGGAGAGCGAAGAGCCTTCTGCCGTCTTCCTTCTAGCAGTATTCCTTTAAGCCTTATCCATCCCAGGAGATGCAGATGATGGAAATGGAGCTAGAGAAGATATAGGAGAGCGCGATGGAATAGCATGGGGAAGGTGATGTCTTATAAGGACTAGCCCTCTAGCCTTCTTGCCTTCTAGGAGATGATAAAGCAGTCTTAGTCCCATCATCACCCAACGTTAGACTTTCTGCTCTGTCAGCAGCATCGGATACAGCAACTCCATTCCCAGCAATCAACCGATGGAACCGCTCTTTCATGATGAAGTGGATTGCCGTTGAACAGCTGTCCTCGAGTATAGGGTGATTAGTCAGGCAGAAATCAACCAAACAAACTCTTTTTTCTGATTGGCTTTCATGAGCTATGAGTTACCCAGTCTTACCCTACTATCCGTCTAGTCTTTCCAGGACTGGTTAAAGCAAGAAGCCCTCTTTCTTCTGTCTTAGTCGATCGAGGTGATTCTATCTCAGGTGATTCCCCGGTTGAGGGTTACCCCATTTCTGATTCCGAACTCGATTCTGATTCTCTTTCTGATGTTGGAACCCCCTCTGCTGCTTAGCCGAGCTTCTTTCTTTGAAGCTTTTAGCCGAGCGCCCTTCCTTAAGACTAGGGCTCATCCACATTGGAATATCATACTTTCCAGCTTCTAAATAGCCATTTACTTTAGACTAGCTTTACATTACGAAATACCACTCGGGGAGTTCGAGGGAAGAACCCAGAACCCGATCTATAGAAAGAAAGACAGACGGGCTAGGAACAAGAAGAGGGCAACTGCTTTTCTTCTCCTGTTGATAGATCTGAACAACGGTTTCTATTTCTTGACGAGTTAGCAGACTCTGGTTCTATCCTTTCTTGAGGAAATCGGGGGGACAACACCTATCATTAATCTGCAAGCTACAATAACAGGAATTTCGAGGAAGAAGCGTAACAGGGAAGCTACTCTTCAGCTCTCCTATTAGCTACAATTTTAACCAGGCATTAACCAGCGTTATCCGCTCTTTAAACTGCAATTGCTATTCAATTAGAATGATAGGAAAATCTTCTCTTTCTTGAGAAAGAAAATCAATAGGTGCTGGAGTAGCTACAACAGCTTTAGCAGGATATGCGGCATTATCTGAACTCTTATTTGCTATCCCCTCTCCTATCCTCTCCCCTCTGGTCGAGAGACTCTCACCCTATGTCAGCAGTGAAGTCTTGCTCGTCGAAGACGTATAAATGAAACTGTGTAGATAGAGGTAAAGGTTACAAAATGAACAACTTTTCAATCCTCGTAGTCAAACCTTCTTTTTGTGAAATATGTAGTACCCCGGCCCTGTATCATGAACACACGAAGGGTACGGCATCGGGTCAAATAGGAATAATTATCCAAACACTAAAATCCTCGTTAGACGGAAAAAGGAAGACTCAACCCTTCCTTCCAATACTAATTATACAGACGGATGGGCTTACCTCCAATACAGGACATCCATCATACCCGATTCTCCGAAAAAGAGTGTATATTCGCCGAGGAGAAAGAGAGGTGGAGCCATGCTATGGTATGCCTCTTTAAGCGCTAGTATTGATGGGAGTAGTCGGTGCTATGGCAGTGGTTTGCCTCCTAAATATGACGATTTATCAGTGAGGATCCACATCGGCAGTTGTTGGCTGTTATGCGTCTTGTGCTGATCTGGTAAATGTTATGAATGTGGAGGAGTGGGGGAACCAAAGGGCACTTTCCTATACCACAAAGAATATAATTTCTATCTTCAAAAAGCATGTTTGAAGGACCCACGGGGCGGTAACTAGAAGGGAGGAGATCCCGTTCTCCTCTTTTTTTTATAGAAGTAGCTCTTTTGTTTGTTCTCCTATTGTGACTTACTGTATTGTTGTAACATTAGTGGATGAACCGCGGAATGTCTACTAAGAGAATAACTCCTATGAAGAAGGTCAACCCTTTGGTGGGTGAGGTTAGCTTCTTTATTGCTCTGTTCACTGTAGTCTTCTTGTTAGCATTAGCATGCGTTCCTAGTTACCTAATTAGAATACCTAAAATCGTAGTTCCCAGAACGGGTCAACTCTTCAGAGTCATGCTGATAGCAGGGTTCAACTCCCGGGGAAGACACCATATAAAAAAGATCTGTTACCACTACTTGACTGAGAAACTTACCCGAAGGTTGGACTGCTCTCAGGCGGATGATTGCTGCTGTTCTTCTTCTCTTGTTAGTGCTATCTGCACTAAACTCCCGGGGACGGAGAGCATTCCCACACGAACGAGTTTTCCAACTATTGTTCTTTCGTTTCTCCGAAGCTTGGAAACAGGGGTTAGGTAAGCTCTTCCTAACGCAAGGTAGCCCAGCTAACTTTATTAAGAAGAAAACTCACAGTAAAGGCGAGGGAATAGACCCTCCTATTATTATTATGTATGTGCACCCGGGCACACCTCCTCTTAACAACAAAAGAAAACCAATTGCCCCGAACAGCTGGTTAAAGCAGGCTCTATAGGGTGAGTTAGCTTCCATGGCACCAAACTCTTCTCGTCATGTTGATCCGCGAATGCTGGTAGAAAGGGATCCGATCAACTGACTCCAGACTTGCCATATCGACACCCTTGGTCCTGGCAGCATGAACTAAGTAAGAGTAGGGTTTTTTTGAACAATTACTGTACACAGGCCCAATTCCCTGAAGAATTCACATGATGTGAGCCTCAGCTTCCGGTATCATAGCATGGGGTTTTCACTCCTCCCGATGCCGAGCTAAGAGTCAATCACACTGAGGCGGCACCTCAGAAAAAGAGTAGCCGCTTTCCCGCTATAATTCTATTTTCATTCCAACGAATCAATAAAACCATCTCGGTCAATCTGAACAAAAGACACGACCCCTAGTTTCAGCAACCAGTCTTTCTACACCAAGGTTTCAGGTCTTTCTTGATTGGCTTACGACAAAGCCTTACCTGACCCCAGCCGCTACTTCACCCTCTTTTCAGGGAGATCGTGATGAGGCAAAAGGGGCCTTATTAAAGTCCTCTGGGTCGTCCACTAAGTGAGTGAAAGAGGTCTCATTGGGAGAATTGGGAAGAGAGAAGGCCAGCCTCCCACTATGTGAAAGAAGAGCTTTTTCTCTCATATTCACTTCTATAGAATAGGGAGTTCGCTTAGCCGCAGCTGAAGCCATAGATCTTGCCCGGGATGCTCCCAAGGCAGGACTCCTAATTGGAAAAAGAATGGAGGGACTGATTCTTGGTCCTCTGCTATGAATGATTTCATGTCTTCAAAGTGCAGGACTTGAGGACATCAGATATATGGGACACTTCGTCACATGGTCTAAGAAAGATGATGAGGCCTCTTGTATTTCCAGAAAAGTGGATAGAGCTCTTGCTAATTGTAAGTGCTTTGGCTCTCTGCCTTTATCTGAATCTGAAGTTGAATTCACCCCCAAGGGCCTCTCTGATCATAGTGCCTGTGTGGTTAGAACAGGGGTGCATATCCTTCCTTTTTCAACTTCATGACTGAACTCCCACTCCCCGAGTTCCACCCTATTGTGAGTAAGGTGTGGCAAACTGATGTCAAAGGTGAGTGGGAAATAGAAGCGGGGGAACATGGCGCAGCTATATCACACTGAGGGTTTCTGCAAAACCGATTTCCTGTCCCCACCTTTATCTACTATATCTACTATGGGCTAGCGTTGCCAGAAAAAGAGGTTGCTAGGTGTGGTCTTGGCTCTGGACTGGATTCAAGAAGTCATCTCATGGAGTCGGGCATAAAGAGAATGGTCTTTCAGCAAATGCCCTATTCCCTTTTGTGGGTGGTTTTCAATGACGGAAGTCTTGCCGGGCTCACCTTCAACGACGAGCAGGGAATCATGGCGTGGCACAGGCACATATTGGGAGGTACCAATGTAAAGGTCAGGGATCTTGCCTCTATGCCTTCGAAGAAGAGTGATTACGACGAGTTCTTTCTCTTGTCAAGACGAGACAGGGCGGATCATCCGAATGCGATTGAGGTTTTGGATAGATAGGCACAAGCGGGTGAAGGAAAGAGATCTTCTTTTGGTTAAAGTTTCTTTTTAGAAGGCATAAGAGAGGTAAGATCGAAGTTTTGGTTCAGTACGGTAGGCTTCCCCGCCTTCTTAGTCTTCTCCATTTACTTTCAAAAGTAGTAGCCATATCTCAAGACCTATTTCAGAGCGCTTCTTTGCTTTGCCAACGGCTTCGGAATCGTTTTATAGGGGATCTTCTGCTCCTCTTCGTTCTCGCATTCACTTCGAACCACCTGCATTTGCCTTCTTTTGCCGGAAATTGAGAAGGACTCCGCTCAAATACAAATAGTTTCCTTAAAGGAAACAACCGAAAGCAACCTGTAAGCTTTGCAAAATGGGCCATCCTGGACCTGAACCGAGACACCCTCAGCCTTCGGTTGCCGCCTGCGGGGGGGGGGAACTCAACGAGGGAAGGGACCAACCTGTTCCTATTGGAATGAAGCATAGCTATGCAGGCGCGGTTAAGGGAACTCAAGGCGCCACCCCTGCCCCTCCTTACTTTCTTCCTGGCGAAAATGGCTCTCTCTCCCTCAATCCAGCATATGTTCAATGGCGTCAACTCGACACCATGGTTCTTACTTCTTACATGGATCAACTCCACCATCACCGTTGAAATCCTTTAACACGTCTATGATCCTACCGGTACCACTACTGCCAAGAAAACTTGGGATGCAATCCACAAGCTTTATGTCGATCAAGCTGCTGCTCGTCAAATACAGCTCAAGTTTTACCTTACCTCTTAAAGAAAAAAAGAAGGATACTAAATATATGCATGAGTATCTCACCAAAATAAAAACTCTTCGGGATTCTCTTTCAACTAGAGGAGCTGGCTAGAAACAAGGGTGTTATCCTTAGTCACCTTTATAGTCGTTGTGCGGTCGTAGTTGTTCTTTAGCTGTATAGCGAAGCAAGGAATTTAGCCAAAGGCGACAGGGAAGGGGGGAATTTGAGTCGACAAAGAAGCTCACTTCTGGCTTTGCTTTCTAAGGCTAGCGGTAGCAAAGTGGTCTCCTGCATCCATCTATAAAGTCGTATTAGTTCATTAGCCGCCCTACCCTATTAAGTCAGTTCGAAGCAAGGATTTCCGCTAGTAGCAGAAGGGATTCTCAGGTGAGAAGCATTCGTCTAGCTAAGAGTGAAGCGCTTTAGGTGGTTGTACGACACAGGTGTGGAAAGGAAATAGACCCTCCTAAAAAAAGGGGTTATCGGCGAGATTCGCTTTCCTAGTCTTTTTTTACTCTAACCTTAGCCTTTGCTTATCGACGGGTCTTGCATTATATACAACATTCTTTTCTTTTACTCATGCCTTGGAGAAGAGCGTTCTTTGTTTGAGTTTGAGGTCGTTACCTTGCGGGAGCCACCTGGGCGAGACCTTCTCTTCTTTCATATTTCAATATGGTATGCTGGATCACCCGTGAAGTCGACTTCACTTGACCGTGTCTGCTTCAACTTTACCCTAGACTCGTGTCGTGTAGTGTAGCAAGACTAACAAGTGGTCGAGTGGATTTATGAACGAGCAACTATTATAAGCAATACCTTTATATTTTTGGATTCTTTCTCCACGGGCAAATATAGTATACTACACTCTTTCTTGGCTAGTGTAGTAAACTATATTCTAGGTCATTCGGAAGGGCCCCGTAGAGTTTTCTTTTGTGGCGTAACGTTGTGGTTGTTCCCTCGACTGACCGAGAAAAAAAGCGAAAGAGGCATCTTCCATTCATATCGATTTGGGTTTTTCTGCACCATATTTTGATCTGCCGCTTCTTCGATCCGGAATTCCCAGCAAATCCTTGACTCCTCGAATACAATGGGATTTCACACCTGGCGAATCTTTCACTCTACCTCCTCTTATTAAGACCATAGAATGTTCCTGCAAATTATGACCTTCGCCTGGAATGTGAGCAAATATATCATGTCGATTGCTCAACCGTACTTTGGCTATCTTACGTGGAGCTGAATTAGGTTTTTTTGGTGTTCTCGTTGGTACACGCGGGCGTACTCCTTGCTTCTGGGGACATTGATCCGAAGCTCGAGTACGGTCCGTGCGCCGTTTTTCTTCTCTACCATGACGAATCAATTGATTTAATGTAGGCATCGCTCTTTCCTTTGTATTTCCCCCCTATTTTTGCCCTATCACTCGTGGTTACTCCCGATCCGAAGCACCCCTTTTCCATTCATAGAGAGATCCAATCGTCAAAATCAATAAAAAGGCCATCATGGACCAAGATCCAAACGGATCAATCTTGTTGAGAGGTACTGCCCAAGGAAAGGAAAAGGTTACTTCCGGATCAGGGATAATAAATAAAATTGAAACAAGATAAAATCGTATATCAAAACGACTTCTGGCATCACCGAAAGGATCGAAACCACATTCGTAGGCCGACAGTTTGTCTGGATAGGTCGAACTATTGGAAGCAAATAGAAAAGGAACACCGAGTGGGATCAAAGAAACTAGCGGACTGATCACTAAATAGATACAAATAGGTGCAAATTCTGACATCACCACAGCCCACTTGGTTCTATCGCTCCTTGCTCGCGGAGCGGCATACCGGAAAAAAGAAGGATTCAATCCAGCCCGTAGGTTATCCCTACAGCTACCTTGTTGCGAACGAAAGCCAAGCCCCCTTATGGGTCGCGGCGGACTAGGTCGAAGAAGAAGTGCTCGTTCATGTCGTCACCCCAATTAGAAGAATTACGATGGTACGGAACAATGAAGTTACGTAATCCTTTATTAAGTATTAAGGGCGTTGACATTGGCGTCCGGCGACTGATAAGAAGACTCCTGCTGAGCAATTGTAGCAGCTCTGGCACCCATTGACTGCCGCTGTTAGAACACCACAACAGTAACCACCTTTTTAACAGTAACCACCTTTTTGGGGTTAATGCTTTCAATGGTGAATCGAGGAAAAGATTTCCTTTTACGAGAGTGCCTGAAAGGCAGAAAAGTAAGAAAGCCTGCGATGGCTACTGAATAACCTCCTTTGATTTTACGACAAATAAGGCCTTTTACCTTTGTATTCGTTCGCCAAATCTTGTTCAGTTTCATCCAAGCTCGGTTTTTTCTGAATCTTCGTGGAAGAAGAAGAAGCGGTTCACCAGCCACTAGATCTGTGGATCCCACCAATTTATTAAACCTGGCGGCTGCTCGCTCTTTGATCAGCGATTCACCGGCCACTAGATCGATGAAGAATCTCTCCAAAATATGCTTTTTGATCAGTGATTCACCGGCCACTAGATCCAGGGATCCCACCTTATTCTCAAACCTGGTGGTTCGGTTGATTGGCACTCCTGTAGGCTCATCTTGCATACAAATTCTGGGGGTCCCAAGTCCTGCATCCATCAAGAAAATGTCTTCCCTTAAGCGTAAAACTTCAGATTGTAAGGCGTTTCCACTACATAAGAAAAAACTTGAATTAGATCTTGGAAATGATCGACTCAAATAGATGGTCATCATAAGCTATTTATTTTCCTCCTCTTCCTATTGATCAGAAGCATCCGGCAGCGCCATAATATTCCGCTAGCTATAATTGCTATAATACTAATTATAATAATTGAAGACGGTTGACAATATAGGGACTCCAGCGGGGATGGAACGAAACTACCGAATTGACTTACATACCAATCGTGCTTTGGTACGCTCAGCCCCATACGGGGGGCATAATCCATATACCATGAGTGGTATTCTCTATTAAGTAGAAAGTGCAGCTTTCCCGCGAGTAAATCCGCAGAAGTCATGTCCAATTCCCGTTGGAGAGACTGGATATATGCCGGCTGGATTGTACCATTAAAAAATTCATGCCGCTGCACAACCAAAAACTTATTGAACTTCGATAGCGCTGATATCGTATGAGGATCACTTATTTCACCCGGGATCCAAACAGACCCGGAAATGAAATTAGGTGCTCTATAGACCGAAGATAACATAGAATAAGGAACCGGCACCCCTTGCAGAACAATATTTGTATGTGGAACCATGAGTTAGCTTTTCAAATCTCTATATAAAATAGAATGGGCCCTGGGAGCTATCTGCCCCAACAAGCTGGGAGCTATCTGCCCCAAGCTGCGAGCTATAATAGTCATAGCTCCATAAGTATAAAATAGAATGGGCGATGCGAGCTATCTGCCCCAACAAGCTGGGAGCTATCTGCCCCAAGCTGCGAGCTATCTGCCCCTGCCCCAAAGAGTAGGTCGTTCTTGTATATGCTCACTAATTCGTATATCCCCAAGGAACTCTTTCCTCTTTTTTCAAAAAGCCGCTCCACAGTGGTAAAGTTTCATCTTGTGTGTTCGCCGAAGTGACAATAGTCGCGTTGAACCCTCGAATATGTTCGAAGATCTCGAAATGCTCTCCCAGTTCCGGGGATAATTCGCAAAACTCCGTTTCCATCGAGAATTGAATGGAGTTTTCCCGTATTTCGACCGGAGAATCTAACAGAGACATTACTGTGGAGATTCTGAACAAAAAATGAGACATTCCATGCCCTCGGAGAGCGCTTTGTCGTGCTAGGTCTAGGTTACTGACAGACCCCTTATTTGAGCCCAAGAATGGATTGGATCGAAACGACTTTCCTGTCGAAGCCCTTATTTTCTGTATTAATTTTTGACCGCACGGAATCTCCATAGCAAATTTTCCATTTTTTATTATGAAATCAGAAGGTGCCGCCTTTGGTACTACTCTTATTTTACACGATCCAGGAACTTCCATAACGTTGGCGTGATTCGGTTTGAGCAGCAGATCCTGACGTGATACATCTTCGTAATTCAAATGGAGTGGAAACATGAGTTAGCTTTTCAAATCTCTATATAAAATATAATGGGCGCTGGGAGCTATCTGCCCCCAAGAGTAGGTCGTTCTTGTATATGCCCACTAATTCATATATCCCCAAGGAACTCTCAAAAGAAGACAAAAGTTTCTCAGAACCTCCTCAAAATAGATAGTCTCAGATAGACAACCTTTCATACGCAATTCCTCGATGCCAATCTCGCACTTGACACGCAATAAACAGCAGTCTATCTTCACAGAGAAAGAGAAGTATCTTCGGCTCCGTTTCGGCGCACTATTGGAGAGATCTTTGGGCCCGCCGCTTTCTTTTCTTTGGTGATTCCTATCAATTAAATTTGCCATGTTGCACTAAGTTACTTACGGATGTATGCATGCGGTCCGGGAACACTTTGGGGTGAACACCCATCCGAACAAGTAGGGTCAATAGTTCAGCATTTAGGCCGTAACATTTAGCAACAAAAAATCTTTCACCCAAGAAGTGCTCTCCGAACCAAGCTAGATAGTCTCCTATCACTAGGCTCACCAACCAACCTGGACTTTCCATTCTTATTATTCCTACCGGATAGGATATAAAAAACATAAGGCTTGTTTCCAGCCATGAGTTACCCTATGACATAAGCGCTCTTGGGCGGGCTGGGCCATTCCATCAAATCTGTGAGAAGGGGCAAATCTCGTATTTGATGGTCGGCGTGGCGATAGGCTTCGCTTCTACGACTGCCTTCCCGGCCGTTGCAAACACTGAGCGAGAACGGCAAGGGGTGCACAAACAATGTCGTTGCGCGGGGATGCGATTCGCCAAGCTGGGGCAAACAAAGCCGCCCGGCCCTACCGGATTAGGAAAGCGAAGGCCTTTACTTCGAAACTTCGAAAGGAGGCCGGGGAAAGAAAGAGCTATGCTATTCGCCGACCTTTTTTTATAATTTTGTTTGAAGCGGGCCAAATATAAAATGAAATGCAGAAATAGGGGAAGGGTTCTAAACCTTTTTTTGGTTTAAGTAAGGGCCGCTCGCCCTACCGAAGTACCAAATGCCTTACACCTCCCTATTACACGACCTAAAAAAAGGCTTTCAAGTAGCGCCCTTATAATCTAAGCCTTTTTGAAGGGCCAGTAGTTGTACTGCGGGTAGGGCTTTCGTTCTTATCGCTCCGGGTTCCGATCTATATGACCTCCGGGCGGCACAAAGTACACCTCTTCCGTATAAGTAGGTAGTAACCTTTAAGAGTCTGTTCAAGGGGGGAGCCCTCTTATCTATCAATGGAAAGATCTCCATGTGTGGCGTGATAAGGAATCCTATAAAAGATCGATGGAGACTCCCTCCGCGGTCCCACGAAGATCTCTACGTACTTGTCCTGGACTAGACAAGTGAGATCTTCCGGTCTGCGTGCGCGGGAGCAGCTCAAACAAAGAAGAGTCTGGTCCGGTCTGAATTCAGGCACGCCCCGCCCGTCTGTTGCTAGGTCCGGGAATGGCGCCAGGCGAGGGCGCCGCTATGCCCCGCTGCTCCGCCGCGGCCGGCCCCCGGACTATGCAAAAGAATCGAGGCCGGGGGTCTCGTCCACAACGGTTCCCCCCCCCCGCCTTTGGTGATTGACCGAACAAACAAATAGGCCTAGATCTATGCCCCTTAATGAACCGAATGGTCCTTCGACCTTCGTTTGATTCCGACGGCCGGCATAGATCTCATGAGACCTGCCCACTATTACTACGAATACGAAAAAGGCCCTGCCCCCTTTCCTTCGCTACTAGGAGAGTAAGCTACTTCTATTAGCGCCGGACCTTGAGTCGAATTGATCGTGTCATGTGCAACGTCCATCAATGGTGGTTCATTAATGTCCATTGATTTAGACTCCTTCCCCCTTCTCAACTACGAAAAAGATCGAGAGGGGCCCGACCCCAAACCAAAAACGGAAACGGAAGCCTTTTGATTCACCCCCCATTCTATCTGAAAGAAATAAAGCTCGCCCTCGAGCCCTGGGCCGGTCGGCCGGGTCTTTCCCTGTTGCTCTGTTCCCGCCACGAGAAAGACGCACGGAAGAGGTATGCCCAGCGCGCGGAGGATCCGTTGAGGGTTTGTCTCGGTAAGGAACTGTACGACCTTTTCCCCTATTGTATTGAAAAAAAAAGAGGTCAGTGCTACGGCCCCCTATTGTTGGATCCAATATTGACCGGGGGCGCGCCCCGACTTCCATAGGTCCTTGGTTTTACCTCCCGTAGTGGTCCTTGCTTTTAAGAAAGAGGAGCGGGGCCAATTTCTCGTACTTGCTCAGTGTGTCCCCTTTCGTCGAGTGCCCCGCCCGGTTCACTGGGCTGTTGGCCTACCAAGCACTTGCCCGCTGCTCCTGCCGCCCGTTTGGCGGGCGGAGCGCGCGTTATCCTTACTTTTATCTCTGCCGGGGCCCCTCCCATTGCTCTAGCCATAAGCTATGGCAGCTCCAGCTCGCAACCACAGGGGCCCGCCCCGCGAGGCCAGAGTGGGCCCAGCGGTCGGCCTCCATTCGAATTATGTTAGGAGGTCTTTCGCTTTTTCCAGATCTAGAGAGATACTACAAGTCCTCCGTCCCAGATTCCACCGCCGCGGCCATCTGGTTCACCGGTACTGCCAAAAAGTCTCATGCTTGCGTTACTGTTACTGATGGTTTTATTATCTTGCGGACCACGAAGACCCCAGTCGTGCTTCTGGTTTCCATTCCCATCATCAATATGATTGATGATCAATCTCCTCGTGCTCTGCCATAAGAACTTGGAGTCCGTATCATGGTGAAGATAAGGTAACGCTGTGATTCTTGCTCAAAAAAAGACCGAACGCGTTCGAGTTATTGGCTCGTCCGACCCGCGGCAGCATTCATGAGTCGCTCGTTCAACTGTCCCTCGGAGACACGGTCGAGAAGTACCATGCATGGTTGCCCCCCGTCCTTTCTTTCTCTCGGTCTCACCCAGCAAGATACGGCCCCGCCAAAAACGCGAGCGCCCCTGCGCGAGCCTTATTTTATTAGTTTAGTAAAGTAAAGCTTTGGCTCCCTAAAGACTAAAGAAATGAATAAAAAGGGGGACTTCTGCAACGGGCTATGCCATCCAAACCAACTGAGGGAAGTCGCATCCGTCCCATCGCAAGCACCTACAATGTCATGATCGCATTGGTTTACCCTTTTTTCTTTGGTAGTTTAACGGACGGTCGCCCCTCCAACAAGAAAAGGTATAAATATGGAAACTTCTCTGCCATTTGGATCGGAGAATTTATGGAGGAAATCGGGTTTTAAATTCCCAGAAACCGCACGATTATATAGCCAAAGGGAATACGCCGCACCTAAAATCATCCCAAGCGCTGCTAATGTGGCTACTAAGCTATTTCTTTGGAAAGCTCCTACTAAGATGAGAAATTCCCCGATAAAGCTGCTAGTACCAGGTGAACTCATATTGGCCAAAGTGGAAGAGAAGAAAATGGTAGGGAGATTCGGCATGGTGCTCACTGAACCTCCGTAATATCTAACAAGTCGAGTCTTATGTCGGTCATATAGAACACCAACACATAGAAAAAGGGCTGAGGGAACCAGTCCATGACTTGACATCGGTGGAATGCTACCTCCAATTCCCTGTATGTTCGATAGAGCCAAAGATCCCCCCCCGGAGTACGCCGATTACCCCCCGAACCGTACAAGATAGTTACCACCTATCATACGGCTTTCTAACTTCACTTCTTTTTCTGGTCGTTCCGCTCTGTCGATCGATGGTAGTATAAGAGATCTGTAACCCCCCGAAATTTTGTATATAAAGGTTCCTGCTTCCTACCCATAGTTAGCAGGTATCCCCCCCGGTCATACTTTAGTATCACATCGTAGACCCCCACCCCGACTCTATCTTTCTTATCAGTGAACCGGAACATAGTGCATAGGTACTCTTCAACGCAAGCGGGGACGAGACGACGTGACATACTACGATGACGTACAAAAGTGCTGCCCTTCGGCTCGGTAATATGGAACCTCTCAACAACTCCCGTTCCTTTATGGGGTTCTATCGGGATAGGTAGGCCCAAGCCTTTCCCCCCCCATAAGACCCTCTTGATCTTTCTCGAAGGGGAAAGATAAAGAAGAGAAGAAAGGATTCACTTGTTTCTTTCATGTGAACGGCCCTATCTTGTATCGAAAGGTTTTTCGTGCTATACACCACGTTGAGAAAGACCAACCTCCTATGTACCGTACTCTTTTTGTACCTCGAAAGGGAGGTCCTCCTTATGATGCTACGGGCGGCTGTCCGAAGCGCGTGCAAGGGGCAAACTCGGACTCGGATAAGATTGTGCGTGCCAGGCCGCCCTTCGGGTGTCATATTTTGGCCGAGTTTCTCGTACCTACGGCCCCATGTTAGGCGGCCATAATCTTTTTTGACGTTTTACCGCGGTTACGCCAGAAATAAAAGGTTTCACACGAGCTCCCGTTCTGCGGCGTGGTGGCAAGACCTAGGGGTAGGGGGTTGGCTACGGGTGTAGATAGGCTTAAATCTGCAGGGGTCATGCAAATACATAGGCCCCTTCCCTTCTCTTTTGGATGAATGGGGTGGTTTAGAAGGCGCTTTCCGATCTACGGTCCCTCGGAGCTTTGGGTTAGGCAGGTAGTATGGGCCCTCTGACTTCCAGCTATGTGCTGTGCGGCTCCCGCGAAGCGAAAGAAGGGAAGCTCGAAGAGCTTACGGGTGAGCTTACGCTTACTCTCAGCCTCTTTGATTGGTAGGCGGGCGGGCTAGGCCCCCTACTTAAGATTCCATTCATAAGGCGAATTTTATGCTGTCGTGACGCTTTGGTTAGGCCGACTACTATAGGCTACTTCTGGCTTCTATAGTGGCCCTTCTACTTTGATGTAGTTTAAGTTTGTATTGGTACTGAATGAACACATATCAAACAAAGGCGAGCAGTATAAGCCCTCTCCGGCCTGGAAAAAGCAGTGAACTCTATAAGCTAGGGCTTTGTTCACCTTTGGACACGAACACTATTCCGTTCTCAACGGAAACCCGCCTTAGAGATTGAACGTCGACTTATCTTATTGCCGTTCAATCTAAGACAGCGCTGATAGCTTGTAATGAACAGCCCCCCCTTATGAAACCAACCGAAAGCAGCCTTTGGTACTGTACTTAAGTAGTTAGTTAAGGTTTGGAATCCTTTCAACTATGATAGAAAGCCGTTTGCTTGTTGCCAAACCCTTCGCCCTTTTTTATAAAAGTAGGCCGCGACTGTTGTATTTTAGTCGGTCGGGGGAAGCTACCGCTTCTACGACAGCTCCGCTTCCTCGTCTTGCTTCTGGCAAAGCTTATACTTTGCTTGCTTCTCTCGCGCTTGCTTGCGCGAAGTTAGAGTCCTTTTCGCTAGGTCCAAAAGCTTCCGTCAAAGCAAAAGATCTGATCCAACAGAAACCCCGCATCGCATATTGAGCGCAGCTGATATGCAGCTACGGCTAGGCGATCATATCACGCCATAAAAAAGTTCTATATTTATAGAGAGATCCCCTAGATATATAGATAGAATCGATGTTCATGGATAGACAGACATTCCATTTTTTCTTAGTTTTTGGGCTGAAAAAGCTCGTCGATCCAAATGAATCATTCTTCTGGTCTCTCTTCGCTCCCCGCCCCGAAAAACAGCACAGCGCCCATTCGCTTCGCACGCGGGAAGGCAACGAAGTTCAGTTCATGAGACCGCAGCGGAGTGGAGCAGCCGCGACACGAAGTTCCTTACCTTAGCTGGATCTCGCTGGTGCCACCTAAACGGTAGGTAGGCGGCGTATGTGTGACGTTTGGAGTTGTCGTTCGTGCACCTGCCCCCAATGGAAGAATTGGTGATCCGTTCCCCTGCAGATCATGGCCGTACCACTCGGTCCCCGATGGCCGGCGGGGGATTCGGTATAGCAGCTCACGTTCGTTTGCGCTGCGCGTTCCCGCTGGACTGGACACGTGTTAGCTGTAGGAAGTACGGTTCCGAAAGTGACTTCGGTTCGCCAGTTCAGGCTCAACTCTTCGCTTTACGTTAGCGGACCTACAGGTCAGGCCGGGGCTCTGCGCTCTTTCTTTCTGTGTGGGACGATGCCGGGGAGAGAAGGGAATGCGTCGAGGCGGCGAACAAGACAACTCCATTTTTTCTTTTGAGATGAGCCCAGTGCATTGGACCGGTGGATAAGAGAACTGAGCTGGCCCCAAGCTTGGGCGCTCTACGTAGGATGTAGACTCCATCAGATACATATTGATTTCTTTCTGATGGGATGGATCAAGAATAGAAAGTTGTCTCATCAATAGATAGAAATAGGGGATTTCCCCTTATTCTTGATAGATTTCCTCTCTATATCTTTCGATCTATCAAAAAAGATCAGGATATCTATCAATCCATTTTAAAATAGCACGTTCGTCCCGCTTTTCGTTCATTTCCGCCACGCCAACATAGCCGCCTTAATAAGAAGCAGGCGAAGCAGCTAGAAGCGCTCGCTGCACGCCCTTGAATTCTCATTCACGAATGAATTGGGAAAGCCAACATAAAGATTAGATTCTTACTTCGTAGAGCCGGTGCTGCTGTTGCCTGCGCGTAGGGCCGTCCCCCACCCCCGTCCCGGGGCGCTAAGGAGCTTTTGTTTTTGGAACAGACGGCAGTGTTTTGCTGACGCCTCGAATCAAGCTTTTGTTGCGACATGCTATGTTTTCTCCCCCATTGCTAGTAGGTTGATGGGTCGCACGTCCGGCACACATGTTTTGGCCTTGTGTGGCCATAACTCAAAATAGGTGACCTAACGGCCGCCGCCCGACTAAACATACCAATAGTCACCAGATTCATATGAGCTACTGGGGAGTAAGCAATGATCTTCTTAAGATCGATCTGTCTTAAAGTGGTCGAGGAAGTATATATTATAGCAATCGCGCTTGAAGTATAAATGAAAGGAGTGGAACAAAGTGTTGCTTCGGGAAACATGGGTATTGAAAATCTTAAAAACCCGTAGGTTCCCAATTTTAAAGGAATTCCTGCCAAGATGACGGATCCTGCCGTAGGCGCCTCTACATGAGCTTCGGGTGACCAAATATGAACTGGTACCATAGGCACTTTGACGGCGAAAGAGGCGAAAGAAGCAATCCATAGAAAGATTTGGCGCCGCTCACTAAATTCTGTGGTTAATGATATTTGTAAATCGGTGGTTCCTGTTTGGAGAAGAATCAACAGAATAGCTAATAGCATAAAAACAGATCCAAGTAAAGTATAAAGGAAAAACTGATATGCTGCCTTGATCTTTCTTTGTCTCGAACCCCATACCCCTATAATAATGGTAGAGTAAGGGGCGGCCCCAAAGCGGAATTGACCGGTGGTGGTTGGTCGAAGCTCCAGTAGGTAGCCACTCCCTTCTCAGGGAACCGTACGTGAGACTTTCGCATCATACGGCTCCGCCCCGAGCTTCCGTCGTCGGCCTTGTCATTAGACCACTATCTATGCATGTATTTTAAGCCTGGATTATCGAATCCTTTGCTTTGCTTTGCTTCTTGGGTGGTGGCGAACAATGCTGCTTGCGTTGCGGGAGATGCCCGCCCGTAGGGCCCGGCCCGGCTTGCTTCCCGCCCGAAAGAACCGCTCACTAGCTAGCCGGACTAGTGGGGCCCTATCTGGAGACATACTGAAAACCATTCGAACCGAACGCAACACCCGTCTTCCAAATAAAAAAAAAGAAAGATGGAGTGCGGCCTGTAGAGCACATGTAACGCACAGTCGGGTTGCTCAAGCAGCGGATCTCTCTCTCTATCTATAGATAGAGAGAGTGGTTTGAAAGTAATAGCCTTATGTTATGGCCGCCCCCGACTTACGGCCTTTACGCTACTACTACTGTGATGTGAGCGGTTCAAATGGGTTTGATCTTTCCCAATCATTCTGGCCGAAACTTGTACGCAGCACTTGTACGGAGGTGCATGCATAAAGGTTTGGAAGTCTTTTATTATCTGAATCTTAAGGACAGGACCCTACCCTATTCTCGAACCCTCTGCCGAGCTCTACCCTGCCCGCATTTCCTTTAGAAGGGGCCAAAGAAATGCCTCCACCTGCTGCCAACAGTCTTTCTTCGGAATTCTACTGAACGGGTCGATCCTCCCCCCCTTTGTTTTAGCAACTTCTCCTAAGGTCCCCCCTCGCCAAGAGCTCCCCGGCGACGACAGAGGAAGAGGAAGCAACCCGCCTGCTGTGGCGGGGCGGCTTTTTTCTTTCACAATAAGACCTGGACGATTATCCCTACCCTCGGTAGCTTACGAGTTTACGTCCATCCCTGGTCGGGTACAGTTTCCTTTATATTTCTCCCTTGTAGCCGTTACCCGAATTCGCGCAAGTGTGTCCACACCCCCCAAACTTACTTAACGAGGAATCCATTCTCGCGAACAAACACAACCCCTACACACACCTAGGAGCACCCCTTCCTGCATATCCATACAAGACCCGAGTAGGCGGGTCGAGGTCCTACGGGGTACCCACTACTCGGAGTACCCTCCCAAAAGGAAAAAGATGTGTCTGTCAGGTTCGGTTCGTCTTAGTTGGGTTGGGCGGGTTCGACCAGAAATGCTATGCTTACACACAAGACTACCCCTCTTCCCGAAAGCTTCGCGGGGACTACTTTACGACGACGGACGACCGCCCGTAGGGGGTTTACTGCACAAGGCCCCTGCAGAGGAAAAGCTTTATCCCAGCGAATAGAAGATGCTCAGCTCCGCACAACATCGGGATTGGCACGCTTTCGGGAAAAACATAGAATAGTAGAGGATCCAGCATGCGGAACACGGCGATCATTAGAAATTCACGAATTAGAGATGCTGTAATATACTCTTTCCCATAACTTCTCATACCAGACCAGCCCACTGAAATGCAAATAGGGATCAGAAATGTGGTCAATATCACGAAGAATAAAGAGATACCGTCTATACCCAAATAAAAATGAATGTTTTCATAAGGAAGCCATCGAAGGCTTTCCACAAATTGAGATTTGGCCGTAGAAGGATCGAATTGTATCCGAAGAACAGGGGGATACAAAAAAGTAATAAGAGAGGCACACAGACCAATCAATCGTATCGGCCGTATTCTTGAATTTGGAATGAAAAGAGGAGTAATGCTTCCTAGCACGGGACACAGAATAGGACCACTTAGATCAGAATAGCATTCACAGAAATATTCTAACATAGAGTATAATCGAACGTTGAAGAGATTAGCTGACAACAGTCAAAAGATGGGCGCCTAATTCCAAGACAATAGGGGTCTATCCGTGCAAGTAAGCTGAACACCGTGATTGATGAGCGGGTAGGTGGATTAGGTTTCGCGTCGATCTCTTAGAAGATCAATTTTTACTATTATTAGTACTTGCGCAATTCAAGAATTTTCTTTTATATTCAAAGAAAAATTGTTGAATACTTCCCCTTGCTGGGCTCGAGAGAACCAAATATGGCTCTCGGGTCGTAGCCCAGTTCCGTGACAGCCCGCTTTATACTCTCGAGGGTCGGGATCTTTTGATAAGAACCTACCCACCGGGTCTCCAGCAGTTCTTTGATTTTATGAGCTGTACGGTTTTGGGCTGCAAGCTCCTGAATCTCCCCCTTTTTGAAGTGGGGCACCTCGGGCTCCCTATTATTCTCCGCACCCTTTCGTTTGGGTTTTTTGGGGCTAGGCATAAAAGCTTTCGCGGAATAGGAATAGCGAATGCAGGCACAAGAGAAAGGGTAATTTACCTTATGGGGTGAATTCTGACAGCTCTTGCCGGGACGTTTTCTAACTTTAGGAGCACACATTGGCTAATTCCCATCGAGTAGGTCTTTTGTCTAGATCTTCGCTTTATCTTTCTCGCCCATACCACCCTATTTAGATTTAATTAGATTTAAGTGCACCGCTTGCTTTCTTTCAGAACCTCGCCTTTGAGAAGCGGGTTGTCTTTCGTCGGACTTATATATACCCGAGAGTTCGGTTAGAGCTAGCAGCTTATCCTATTGAACTTTTGAGGTTAACCTAACCGGCAACAGAAAGATGCCCTGCCCCTTTAATTGAAAGCGGGAGCCGCAAGCGATGACTTATTCTCCTACGTAAATAGCTTTTGGAAATCTTACCCTTTTCTTTTATGTCCATCCGAAAAATAAATTATTAAAAAGTGTGATTTTAATTAACACCCAACCTTCGACACAGGACAGCAAGATCAAATGCACCTTCGAGTAAGTTATCAGTCAAGTAGGGATCCTCATTCTCTTTATATGAAGTAAAGAGCCCGTGTTGCTCGGCTAGTTAGTTGCCAAACAAGAGGGCAATAGCAAGAGAATAAGAACAGAGCTACCCTTGCTTGATCAGAGATGCACCTTATATCAGGGAAGTCTTTCTCAAGTAGGAAGCAATATTATATTTCCCGTCCGTGTGATAATAGGTGTTAGTCTTCCTATGACTCTGGTTTGGTTACAGGTGCAGGAGCTATTAGAAAGCATTACTCTGAAGAGGATCACTTGCTTACATACGTTATTATGCAGCTGGCCCATTAGTGGGTGAAATTCCTGCTATTGGGAGTTCTGCATTAAAGTAGAAGCTAGCAAAGCAAGTCAGGGAAGCTAATTGCGAATTCACTTTTTCTTTGTTGTTCGGTCGTTCAAAAACTCTTGTTATGGTTTTCCCGCTCCTTAGTTCATCTCCCGGTAGAACAAGGCACCAATGCGGTGGGTTCGACTCCCACAGGAGCGCACATTGCCAATCTAATGGGTACTAAGTTCTTGCTGTCAATTACGGATTCTTTAGCGATGTAAAGCCATCAGGCAAAGAAACGGCTGTCTCGGTATTCGTTCTTGAATCATTGACTGAGAAAGGGCTAGTGATCAAGAAAATAAGACTAGTAGGCCATCTTCCTCTTTCTGAAAGAAAGGTAGTTTACTGGCTCGAGCCTATGTGAGAAGAGGGGAAGGTACGTAGTAACTATACCAGGAAATAACTCGTGAAAAAGGTGGCTTTTTACGCGTATTTTAGAATCAAGGGACTCTACCTAGTGTAAGGACTCGGAAGAGGGAGTTGACTCGCTTGAGTGTTATACGCGCTGGCGGCTAAAAACCGCTGTTTATGACCTTGAATGTATGATGGCTTAACCCCGATAAGAACTCGTGTTCTATGCTTCAGGAAAGGCTTCAAAGCCTGGGTTTCTTACTGGAATAGCCCTCCCGCCCCGTTTCTAGGCTTAGAAAATAGCTGTTTACGCTACCTTTCTGGGCCTAATAGTCTACCCTATACCTACTATACAGTACCCGTGTTTATATGCAACTAGAGTTGCCTCTTTTGCGCGGAGTTGAGGACTCTAACTCCAGACTTTACCGGGCTAGAACTCTCTTTAGTTGCTTCTCTAGTGTTACACGCGTGGGCGGCTTCAAACCGGACTTGAATAGCATCTCGGACTCTACCAGGCCCAAAGCCCTCTGAAACAAATACCAGAGAAAGAAACTCCGGCGCGGGAAGCTAAAGGAATGGAGCGAAAGCCTTAGTTTAAGACCTTTCATCGAATCTAGGGACTCCTGCCCTAGTTAAGCCCCCTTATAAGCCTCAGGAATTGCAATTTACGCTACGTTTCTTGACCAGGAACGAAAGCAACTCGACCAAGGGGAGGGGGAGAGGAGCGTATGCGAAGAGGGAGAGCTATAGAAGATAGAGTTGAAAGCTAGATACGAGGAGAGGTTCCGAAGGAAAGCCTTTTGAACATGCTGGGAATCCCCCTTTGGTGGCAGTTTACACGCGGGCGAAAAACCAATGTTTCGGAGATCTGTGTATGATTTCCCTATACCACGCTCAAACCCCTATTTCTATGCCTCAAGAAAGGCTTCTTTTGAATAGTTTCTGGCTTTCATAGCTAAAGTAACTCGAACCTGGCGAGGAACCCTATTTAGTTGCTTCAGGAATGGCTGTTTACGCTGCGCTTAGGAACCCCCAGCGCGTGATTGCTTATGCCTGGGCATAACTCTCTTTAGTTGCTTCTTTTCGCGCTCTAGAAAGCAAACCAAGATCTAGAAGAGTTTGAAGAGAGAGTTGTAGGAGTACATCATTCTTCCAATGAATTGGAATGGCAACAATACGGGCAAAAACGTTTAAGACCTTCCCATAGACTTCTACGCCTCTTGTTGAGGAATGGGATACTAAGTAACCTGGCCGTACCCAGCTTTCAAATTCTAACACCATTCTCTTTTTTTCTTTGTTGTAGTTCTATCAATAATGAGTGTTGACACTTCGGAATACGAATAAGATTATTGATTTTGCTCCGGACAAATCTTTTCTTGCTGAATCAAACGGCGTATCTAATTCTTTCTTCTTCTTTTCTTTCAGAACCTCCGGCAAGTAATAAAGTGTTATAGAAGCTAGCTAGCAACTCTATATTTATCTACTCTTTCTATAAGACCTACGGTGCATAAGAAAGATCGTATATAAGAAACTACCTATGGATCATCTAGGTCTTTGATTCGTTCTTGCACCCGCTCCCGGGCATCAGAAGTAGTAGAAGAAGTGTTGTTGCCACCAGAGCTCTCATTGCCAGAGCTAGAGCAGCTATCGTTATCAGAAGTAGTCTTGGTGCCAGAGCTAGAGGTAGGCGAAGAAGTGCTATAAGGTGCATCATAAGAAGTCTTTGTATCATAGTTGTTGCCATCATAGCTATCAGAAGAAGTGCTATAAGGTGCATTAGTAGAAGTTGTATCCCGTTCTCTTTGCACACGTTCTGTATCATAGTAGTCCCGCGCAGAGGTAGAAGTTGTATCTGCTGTATCATAGTTGTTGCTAGAGCAGCTATCATTGTCACCAGAGCTAGTTGAAGAATGGTTAGAGCTATCATTGCCAGAGCTAGTTGAAGAATGGTTCTCAGAAGTAGTATTGGGCGAAGAAGTGCTATTCCTGAAAGCGAGTGAGTAGACCTATATACGGTATACGAACGATAGAAGACAAAGAAAAGAAAGAAGTGCTAGCTGGTGTCGCCTTCTCTCTTACTTATCTATTCCCATCCATCTTCCCTGGAAGGAAGCCTAATGGTATGATTTCAGATCATGCTTGGGGCGCTTCCGACTGTCTTAGTGCTTTTGAAGTATCCATTGAAATATCTCTTTCAGTGCCCGGTTTCCACAAAGCATTGCCCTTCGTAGCTGCATTAGGAGACATTAGATAGACTCCGGTGATACACTAAGAGAGTCGGCTAGGTAGTACACAATGAGGATTCCCCGCCTGACATCTAGGAAAGC
>NC_087060.1:32500-45000 GCF_001625215.2 Daucus carota subsp. sativus | reverse complement strand
TTTACGCCCTTTGGCCTTTCTTTTCTCGTTTGTTTTAGTAAAAGGCCTCCGGCTGCAGCAAGGCTATCTTGAATTCCAATTTTAAATGAAATAAATGCACTCCTCTGTATTCTGTTGTGCTCGGCGAACGGATAAAGCCCAGGATGGGAAGTCGCATCTTTTTCGGAGTTGAATCGGGAATCCTACTCTAAATAAAAGAATCTAATCACGGGCTCTCAGGTGGCAAAGGTCTTCCTTACCTTACCGCTTTCCAGTCATCCATGCAGCTCCTACAAGAAAAGGGTCTTCGGCCAGCTTTCTATCTTACTGTAGTAGAGTACATAATGCCGATCTATAGAGAATGGAAAATAAAGATTCTTCCTTTTGGGGAAAACAGAGATGGAACGATTGATAGATGGTGTCCGTAGGGGCTATTCTCTATGGGCCCTTCAAGTATGCTTCTTTTCCTTTGAGGTCAGAAGAGCAGCAGTCAGGTAACAAAACATGGCACTAAATGGAAGCGAGCGTCCTGGAAAGGTTTGATTCAAAGAGATAGGTATCCGTTTCGAAGAGCTTGTTCCCCCTTTCAGAAAGACTGTCCTATCCGAGCTAGCGAACCCCCCAAACTAATTAGCATTCCTGCCTACCGCTACACGTGGGCGCAGGAAATGATTTCAGGGGTGAAGTTCATCCGTCTTGTTCTCATCATATGCGCATTCAATGCCGCCTGAAAGAGTGTATATCTCACTACCCGGCTATTCTTGTAAGTGCTTAACCCCGACACACGAAACCGTCCATTTAGCTAGAAATTTGCTATATCCGAATATGAAGCGCCCACTTGAACCCGGGGCAAAGACGACTTTACTTTCTCCAGGTTAGCTCAAAGGGAAGCAAGCTAGGACTGGCAGAAGCTTCAAGTGGTGAGAAACTTAGCTCTCTGGCTAGGCTCTCGAAGGACATGATCCATCGTTTTCCCTTACGGTACTACTTAACGGAAGACGGGGAGTGCTGAAATGGAACAACCAGCTTGCAAAAACCTCTACTGCCTGCTCTGGTTTACATGTGAAATTAGGACTAGGGACACTCAAGTGTCACCGCTACTAAGAATGTCAACTTCTTTCTCTGGAGAGCCTAATGGGTGGAAAGGTCTGGAGTGTTGGATCCACCATCGAAAGACTCCCACGGCTAGGGGCTACCCCACTATTTCATTGACTAAACTCCATAAGTCAAGGTTCAACCACTCTTCGAAGGAAAGTTGACTTGCCAAGCGTTATACGCGAAGGATCGCTCGACGGTCTGTTTTGGTCCCCCTGTTGTGGGTGGGCTTTAGGGTTTCAAGAAAGGATGCCCGGAAGGGGAAAGAAAGAGGCATAAACACTCAGGACACTTCGTTACTAGGACCGAAGGAATGGCACGTCGAACTACTGCTACACCAGGAAAGTTGACTTGCCAAGCGTTATACGCGCAGGAGGGGGAACTCCCAAAGGCTGCACAAACTGTCTGCCATCGAATCGAAAGAAGCTCGTATAGACGTAAGGTTCTGAAAGAAAAGAAGATAAGATATAGAAGAGAGAAGCTTCTTTCTAGAACACTACACTTGTAGCTCTTATGCGCCGTAGGTTTTGAAAGATGCTCGACCAGCGGGAGTAGGTAGTTTCCGGAAGCTCTTAACAACATTGCATTCTATACGCTATTTCTTTTATCGTTCGTATACTCACTTGCTTTCTTTTCTTTGTCTTCTATCGTTCGTAACCTATAAATGTATACTCACTTGCGGTGGCGTGCTTTCTTCTCTGAGTTCTTTCCCTTGGTGCCACCGGCCCTTCGCATTCTTTCCGGTGTTTCTTTCTAGATGAATGGGTAGGAACAGGTTGGTCCTTCCCGAGGTTCGTTATAGGGCTATTCTTTCGTCTTTATTGTAGCTATTCTTCGCATCTCGTCGACATCTCGTCTTCGAAAGATAGTCTTTATTTTCTCGTCTTTATTGTAGCTATTCTTTCTTATGTTGATCAATATTCTCAGTCTAGAAGCCCCCTCCTCACAGCCATTCTTTTATATCATGCCAGCCTCTATCCCTTTCGCTTACGCTTTCAGTGAACTATTGAAGCTATCGAGAGAGTACCAAACGCTGACGGTGACGAAGCTTCTTTGCATCCCGTAGTGATGTGGTACTAAGCGACTACCCTTCCAGAGTCGTACAACGAAGTGATTAGCAAACCAGAGTGACGCAAGGCTCTAAGCTCGTACCTTAGAAGCTTTTTATGCTCTCTCCGCTCGAGTAGGTGCTTTGCTTTAGCCCAGCTCTAATCGATTGAAACTCTCTCTGTCTCTTTGCCCAGCTGAATAAGTATAAAAGACTCACTCGCTCACATCGTTGGACTTGAGCACTAACCCCTATTCTATTTATTCTCGCCTGCCCGCTGAATCAGTACTTCTGTCTGAGCTTTTCTAATCATACCTTTCTCCTTCTGTGAGCTACATAATAGATTCTATTTCTCCTGAACCTGCTAACAAGCGCCGGCTAATAGTAGAATTTCCCTCTACTTCTCCTTCACTTCCCCTTGCTTAACCTAAGGGCCCTACCCTTTCCTTTCTATTCTCGCTCATTCCCGATCACGGATTGAGGTTATGAAGTATTCATAGAGAAAGCGACTGAACAACTCTACTTCGGCTGAGCTTCTGAACTCTATTTCTTCCTCAGCACAAGCGCTAAGCGATAAGAATTCCTTTCTTTATGCTGCTGGCCTTTTCTAGCCTGATAGTGAATGAAAGTTCAAGCAAGGTATGTCGAATTCCGCTCTTGCTTTGAGGACTCACTTTACCTTTTGCTCTTCTCTTGGAGTTCCTTGGAATTAATAATCAATAGCGGGGTCTCTCTCTCGACTGAGGTAGGTCACTCACATCTGGGCAGACACGCACTACGGGAATTCACTAGAGACACAGCCTTCTTCTAGCCATCTCCTTCACTAAATCAAGGGTAAAAGACCGAACCTGAACTGAATTGAAAGATGATGAAGTACGGAGCTAGCTCTCTGACTGGTGGTTCCCCCCAGGAGCAAGAACAATCTCTTCTACGAGAATATCAAATCACATCACGGACCCTATTGACCGATATGGATTTTGAACCGCTGCTAATGCTAAGCCATCAACAAAGCAACTCAATTTTTCCCTACTTTAAAGCAAGTGTGGTGAAGAACATAGATCATCGAGAAAGTCATCTTCTTTGCGTGGAGAAAACCAAACAAGCAAACTGCTAGGATGAATCAGATCAGTCAGTGCCCATCGACCGTTTGAAGACAATGAATGGTATTCGCGGCTCAGCTTTCGCCCAATCGATGACGTGGTACTTCTTTCTCCTTTCTTCTGGCCCTATCCACTCGACCAAATCCTTTCTCCTATCTGATCTACTCGACTATAAGGTATTCTTAATCGCTCCAGTAGAGGAGTGGGAAGCGAAGACCGTCTCATCAATCCAAAAGCATTCTTGTCCTACCTAAAGACAGGCACCCATTGGGAGGAAATGTATGGGACTTGGCTCTTAACGGCGAATGGTACAGGGGAAGGGCTCGGCTCTTAACTCATGCGGTAAGCTGGAGCTAATACCAGGGTAGCTTACTCTCCCCCATGTCTCAAAAATCCGATCTGCCGGCTTTGGTGTGGTTTCGGAGATCCATGGGCATTATCTTCTATAAATAATAACAGCGACCTATTGTAGATAAGCTTCTTTCTGTAACACTACACTTGTAGCTCTTATGCGCCGTAGGTTCTGAAAGATGCTCGACCAGCGGGAGTAGGGCTGTAAGAGTCTATAGTTTCTAGCTAGTATATGCTTATGCTTATAAAGCTCTACAGTATAGTAGCAAAGAAACCGCTGCTAGGATGCCAAGAGACTCTACGAGGCAATAAGGCGTGTTATATGCTTATAACAAGGTAGTTTACTTGCATAGGCACAGGTGGCACTCTCTTAAAGAGTCAAATCGATCTTCCCGTTCTCCGCTCCTATATTTACTAGTTCATTCATAGCTCTTAGAGAGAAAGCTCTACCTCTAGCCCTTACATCCCTTCTAGCTCTATGATTGAGATTAGCTAGCCTTAAGCTCTTCCCGCTTCGTTTCTGTTAATCACCCCCGGTTCTTGTTGTCTTACATAGTTCTTACCCATTGATAGCATGGGATATGATCACAAGAGCTGATTCAATCGGGTTCACATCATCGGGTATGATCACTGCTAGCAATCCAGTTAGTTAGGTCTCTCTTCGCGGGAGTAGGTAGTTTCTTATATACGATCTTTCTTATGCACCGTAGGTTCTGAAAGATGCTCGACCAGCGGGAAAGGAGTCTATCTATCTGGCTTTGAATCCATTCTATGGCTAATCTTTAGCGTTCTATCGCGATTATGAGATCGCATGGGTTTTACCATTACCCTACATTCAAGCCTAAACTACGGATGTCAGCTAAAGAGAGCTACCATTGGAACTTCTAAGAGCATCAAGTATCGCTCGCTGTCAGGTAAGGCATAAAAGTGGAACGTCATATCCGAGTTTGGGGTACAAAGTGCATTTTTTCCAACAACAAGTCCCGATTGCCCTATCTCTTAAGGGTAGCATTTGGCTAGAAAGACCGAACTACCTACATATCCTCTTCTGAAGAAGAATCAGACCCTCTGTAGTTCTATCAATCTATAAGCCGATTTAACAAGAATCCGCGCTCGGGAAGATGAAGGGGAAGATGAAGGGTAGGATGGAGGGGAGGTACCGGGCAATCAAAGAAAGAAGCCAGCTTAAAAGCACCCTGGTCGAAGCAAAGCGCATGCGATGAGGGGAAGAGATGACCAGCAGATTTCAGCACAGGGTAGACAGTGGTATGGAGGTCAGCAGGGACAGTGGCGTGGACAGAATCAGAATAGGGGAGGTCAGTCAGCTTATGGTCGAAATCAGTATGGAGGTCAGAGGCAGAATCAGCAGTTTCAGCAGCAGCAGCCTAGACAGTGGCAGAATCGTCAACAGGGGCAAGGCCGTTATTCAGTGTATGGGGGCAATCCTAATATGATTCCAGTTGCTCCTTGTGCTACATGTGGTGGACATCATCCGGGGAAGCCTTGTTATAGACAGACTGGAGCATCTTTCTTGTGTGGTAGTATGGCACATAGGGCAAAGGATTGTACAGTGTCGCGTAACACTGGTGGTGGAGGAAGTGGCAGTGGAGGTCAGCAGAATCAACAGAATCCTTCAGGCAGAGTGTTTGCATTGACCGCTAATCAGGCGGCAGCTAATTGCTAATTCAGGTACCGTTTTCTGGAACACTTCTTGTGGGTAAACGTGAAGCTTATGTGTTATTTGATACTGGTTCGACTCATTCTGTTGTGTCCTTATCATTTGTTCGTTATCTTGGAGTTTTGCCTTCATTACTTGATCCTCATATGTTAATTGCTACCCCAATGGGTAATTCTTTGATTCTTTCTGATGAGTACCGAGGGTGTCCGATAGTTGTGGGAGATAGGAATTGTAAGGTCAACTTGCTTCCGATGATGATGCATAACTTTGACATTATTCTGGGTATGGATTGGCTGAGTGAGCATTGTGCAACAATTGACTGTTTGGGAAAACGTGTGATCTTTGGAGATGTGAATCAACCAGAATTTGTGTTTCAGGGGTCTCAACCAGGTTCAAATTATTTCAGCTTTAAAGGCGAATAAACTTTTTTGTCTAAGGGCTATCTTGCTTTTGTGAAGGATACATCTAAAGATGAACCTCGCATTGAGGATTATCCAGTTGTGAATGAGTTTGCAGATGTCTTTCCTGAAGAGCTACCAGGTTTGCCACCACAGCGAGAAGTCTAGTTTACTATTGAACTTGTTCCAGGTTCCGAACCTATTTCTAAGGCGCCGTACAGGATGGCACCATTGGAGTTGCAAGAATTGAAAGAGCAGCTGCAAGGGGCGAAGTACTTTTCGAAGATAGATTTGAGATCGGGTTACCACCAGTTACGAGTAAGAGATGAGGATATTCCGAAGACAGCATTTCGCACTCGATATGGGCATTATGAGTTCCTTGTGATGTCTTTTGGGTTTCTTCCTTCTGTTTCTCTTTTATGAAAAATCCTACTTGAGGTTTGTGTGTATAGACTATCCGTAAATATTCATTCCACCAGGCTATCGGTTTAGCTATGAAAATCTTTAGTTGCAACTGGTCGAGCTAGGTTATGAAAGAACTATGGCATAGCTACTATATAAGCTATATAAAGTCAATAGCAAGACTTGCTGTACTGGCTCTATATGCTTATGGCAAGTGAGTATACCTTTTCTATATACGGTATACGAACGATAAAAGCAAGAATAGGAAGCCTACGATCAAAGACCTAGATGATCCATAGGCCCGAAGCGCTAGTACTCGTTGATCTATACTGTATATAGCCGCCTGCATTCCCACTCTATCTTGGACAGTTTAGTTCCATCTTCTGCGTCTATCTAAGTAGATTCCTACCTAATATCTAGAAGCAAGCCTAGGTTCAGACAGCAAGCCGGTTCCATATTTCTGGGTATCCATTTACTTATGGTCGTATGCAGATGAGATTCTACGACCTAAAGCTGCTTACAATTTATCCGCTTGTAAGAACAAGTTAGTCTGTTAAGCTAACAAGGATGTATATGGTGAAGCAAGTGGATGAGGAGTGGACTGCATTGAAGAGCATGCTCCCTATACCCACCCTTATGAGCTAATACCTGATAGACGAAACGAGTTGTTGTCTTTAAGGCGAGATGAGTTATTGCCATTTCGTTTTGACGGAGGAAAGGAGCAGACTTTAGTTGACGGAAAGAAAATGTATATTGATAAGTTCAATCTCGTCCCAGCCCGATGATTCCAAATCATGGAACCTATGGTCGTACATCATAGGCTAACCGTAGAAGCATTTCGTATGGGGCGGGCCGCTGCTCTTTCTGTTAGCAATTCCAGCAGACCCCTACTTCTTCCTCAATAAGGCTAAAGCCATGCACGAATGAAGCTACGCGCCAACGAACAACACACGCACTTCGGCCGCCCTTCCGGAACGCAGTTTTTAAACCTATACTATGCCATTTGTCAGACATTTAGTACTTGCGATCAAAGCATCAAGCCTGCCGGGAGTCAATCTCGCTTAGTGTTATACGCTATGGGATTTCATAGCATATGGGCTCAACATAGATTCCCGTGGGCAGACCTTAACTATGGATCTAGGCCCGTCAAACAGTCGCTAGAATGAATAACAACGGAGATCGGACTCTTTGAGAAAGTCGACCCATACGGTTATTACCCGCGCCTTATGTTAGGCTCTATACAAGGTCAGCTCCATAGTGTCGAACACGTTGCATCTTTCAGCTCGATACAGCAATTCCAGCAACAGCAGTTGGGAGGCCACCATAGGTGTTTGTACCTCTGGGGTCCCAGAATGGCGATATAACGCGCAATTCTAGTCATAGAATGTATTTTCTACATTTCTTTTGGAAGATAAGATAGAGTAGAATCTTGGCTTGGAAAGGCTGAGAGGGTGGAACCTAACCTATACCTTAACCTTAACCTATAGGCAGGGCTAGTTGCTTGCTAGCAAGAGGTAGAAGCTCAGTCTATAGCTCCTAAACGGCTAGACGAATTAGCTCTCTACTAGGGCACATGACTATCAATCTTCTCGTCGAGAAGAGTGCCAATCTCTCTAGGTTAACGGCAAGGTTAAGTGCTAGCATTACAGCCTATATGATGTTGTCTACGGGTCATCTAGGTCTTTGATCCGCTTAAAAGGTTCTTTCTCTTGTGTAAAATCAGTCATCTCTTCTCTTTCTCTTCTAGAATCATTTCTATCCCGCTCTCGGATAATGAAAATACATAGTACCCACTAGATAAAGACAAGTCCTTTCAGTCGCCCTCATACACCTCCCGGCTGTAGCGTATCACCCCGCCTAGCTATTTTTATCCCGCTTAGTCTTCGCTTTCTTCCATAACCTTTGGTCGAGTATTACATACCTCTCCCCGATTGAGCTCTTTAAAAGAAAAAAGAGAAATGTCCCGGGAATTCAGTCTAAGTCTGAGTCACCTGAGTCTAATTCGGAGTCTGATAATGAGAGGTGTAGAAAGAGAGCAGAAGACTCTACCATCTCGGGAATCTTTCTTCAAGATACTTTCTTTCAAGTCAAGACAAGCAAGGAAGGGTAAATCATAGATAGTAATTCCACTGGCACCTTTCTCGACCGGCCCGCCAGGACTTGGAGCTTTATATATAATTAGATTTTCCTCTTTCTCGGGAAGCATATAAAAGAAAAGGTCGAGGTTCTGAAAGAAGAGTTGGCGAAGTAAACAATTCCATCTTCCAACAGTAGCTGCTGGTTCTCGACTCCGCTATGACTCTTATCGAATCCACCCCCTTTTTCATACCATACAAGGAATTTCGACTGAGAATGACACCTTATTCGCTCTGCTACAACGAACGAAATAGCAGACCATTGAGGGCGGCTCAAACCATCCTTTTGACCGGGCCCACTTTCTTTTATCGCCTTATTCACTTTCTTTTATCGCCTTATTGAAGCAAAGTGGTGGAAACAGGTGATGAGTCTGGGAAGTCAGTGCATTTAGAGTTCACTTCTTTTGGACTTTTATGGAGTCGAGCTACTTTGCGAAAGAACGTCAGAGAGTGAGAGTGAAGCTTTGCCCCGAGAGGATATCTATACAGTCTTCTTTCTATCCTTCTACCTGACCTGCTCTATAAAGGAATGCTTCTAGGAGTTGGAGATCAACCAGCTCTGATAGAAGAAATGTAATTTCTTAGTTCTCAACTTAGGAACCTGGCACCTAGATATTGACCTAAACCAATCGCACTAACCGCGGGTCTTCTTTCTTTATCAAATGATTCGCCTGAACCACATATTAAGATTACATCAAGTAATCCCACGACAAGCATTAGGGTAGGGGACATTTTATTTTGTTTTGATTATTCGGTCTCGCCAGCCTTCCTCTTGGCTAAGCTCCGCTTGCTCCAAACCATGAGATCCAAGAAGGGGGTGGACAAAGAAGCTTCGTCGGATCTTCCCTGAAAGCAGGGGAAGGCAAAGAACCATGAGACGGGTTGATCGAAGAGCTGCTAACAAGCGAAGGCAGGATTGAACTGATTGATTGTTTGATTTTGCTCGGAGGATGCACAGAACAGCGTCGCTCGCTTCCGTCCTATTCTCTTAGTCTACTATGCATGGCAACCTCGACGGATTTGGTAGGGCTGAGTGAGGGAGATTGATCGCTTAGCTGCTTTGCTTAGCTCGGAACGATGGACAGCAGATAGCTCCGAACACAAGCTATGACTGATTAGCAGTGCACTGCGTAGGTTGCTGCTTATCCCGGGATAGGAACGAATGAGCTGCCCTTTGCCCGGCCGATCATCCAATGCTTTCGTCCGTCTCCGCTCAACTTGGAGGATAAATGCATTTACTGGGCGACTCGAGGAGGCGGGTACGAATGAAAAGTCCATCAAGCCCAAGCCGAGGTCGGAGATAGAATGGCTTCAAGCTCTCATGATCGTCGACCGAGCTGAGAAGAAGCACTAGCAGTTCTCGTCGAATAACCGATTGCAGTTTTTTATTCTCCTCAGTTCATGAGTTATTGTTAGGCCCTACGACTAGTAGTGCGTTCACTCCCGGATTAACACTCACAAAGGAATGGCTTTTAGAAAGATTCTTTGGTAGGAAGGTCTCTCAATTCCTATACTATGCTCCCAACAGCTGATTATCATGTAATGTCAAACCTTCAGCGTATTCTGATTCACTTGCCGGCTATGCGCAATAGGGATTGCTGCTTCCACGGCTGTCTCCACTCGGTCAAATGCATCCGCCTCTGTCTCTATCTCCACTGCTGGATCGACAGAAGATATTTCAGAGTGAAGCTTTGCCCCGAGAGGCTGTAAAGAAGGTATATCGGCTCAACATTCGGACATATAAAAGAAGTCGTGAACTCCAGAAAGGAGGGAACTCAAAGAAAGATACCTGCGAATGGTACTGCTACTTTAAAGCCTAGGGCTAATAGCAAGACAGAGAGATTCGTGGCGTGGAGAGATGTGCTAGACTCTATTTTTATCCTAATAGCCAGCCCCATCCTCTTTCAGATTCCAGTTACCATCAGATTGAATGAAAGGGATGACCAGCAGATGATAGCAAGGCTAAACAGATTCGAGATTCTCGATCAGATGAGCGAACAGGGCAAGCACGTACTACCAGAAGAGTAGACCTCAGGGCGAGATAAAGGTGAGGGCCGAAGAAGGCATTGACTTGAAGGGGACTTACCTGTAAGTGATATCTAGTAAACTACCTTATGTGTGATGCAAGGTTTTCTTACTCTGTGTCGGTCGTTGTAGTTGATATTGATTCGATAGGCCTCTTGTATTAGAAAAGACTTCATTCTTCCACTTTCTCGTGCTACTTAACTCACAGTAGTGCACTCAATAGCCTAAGAGTGGCTTCAAAGCTGAGAAGAGAGGAGACATAGTGGTCCCCCCCGGACCGCCCGGATCCCACGAGTGAATCGAAAGTTGGATTTCGCCTTAATGTTTCTTAGGGTTGAAAGAGAAAAATGAGATGTCCGAAACCAGCATTGAGTGAAGTTCCTTCCTCTATAGCAGCTGATTCCAAGCAATGAAATTACCTCCTTAATAGCTTCTTTGGACAGCTAGTCTTTCCTCTGCTACATCCGCTGATCAGGTCACGTGAATTCCAACTAAATCTTTTACACCGGTGTATCGTACTCTCTCGACCAGGTCATCATAAGAAAATACTGCTAAATCTTTCCGAAGTGAGAGAGGGGGGGAAGGCGCGCTACAACTAACATAACAGCCAGCTGAAAAACGTTAGCTAGCTAGGCTAGCGCGCAATGGCATTCTCTGATAGGGGCTCGCTTCTTCAAGCTCCGCCCAAACCTATACAAGGTGCTGCTCGCTTTCTCTCGGCCACTAGTGGCTTATGTAGTGGTCGGCATTCCTACGTGCTCCTCCTTGCCCCCCCACTTAAGAATCCAAAGGTTACCTTTGGATGTTGTCGTGACGCTTTGGTTACGAAGGTTACCGGGGTCGGATGGATTCAGTCAGCGAAAGTCCCCCCAACTCAATCAATATCAACAACATGTCGTGACCGGTTAGGCTTGGTTTATTTTGTCAGAAAATAAAGTAGGTTTCGGGGGTTCATTGATTAGTACACCTCAGGTGCTGGTAAGGTCGGGACCGTGGTCGTCCGTCTCCGGTTTGCCGGCCGAGAATATTTATGAGATTGACCAGCCAGCTGGGTTGGTTTGGCTTTTCTTTTCTATTGAAAAGGAGTCAGCTGTCTGCGCGAGTCACCTTCTTCTAGGCTCCGCTGGACGACACGGCATTCTCGTTCAAATAAAGAGAGGCCGGCCGTACTTGTGATGGTTCCCAAGGATCCAATATGACCACTTAGGTCTACGTTGCCACGATATTGTTATATGAAAGCGGGCGGAAGTTCGGCCCGGTTTTTGGTGTCGTAGGGGAGGGATTTCCCTTTCTAACGCATATTCAGTCGTACCGGCATGGCCCCACTTATTTGTTTTCGATCGGAGCATCAAGCAGCGCAACCCGGTTCTACTTGACTAAGCCCGTGCTCGTCCAAGGAGGGAGTTTGCTTTACCCAACTAACTTTTTGATAACAAGGCAGAAACCCCCGACCCGACATTCATTAGTTTCGAATGAAGAGTGCTCCGCCCTAGCAAGCACCTACTCCTATCAAAAAGCTTTACTTTACTAAACAAGCAAGAAAAGCCCTTTACTTTCTATTAGTCAAGCGCTAACGAGCGAGTGAAGTATACGTAACGAGGCATTAGAGCAACGGCTTTCAGCTCAATCCGTTGCTTGTTGCCCTTTATTGAAACTAAAGGAAAGCCTTGATCGATACCTTTTCCTTAAAAATAGAAAAGGTGATAATGCGCTCAAGCAACCTATCTTACTAATAATAATGAAGGGCCCTTATCTAAGCCCTATCGTTGCGTTGTAAAGCTACAGCTCGAAAGCCGGCCTTACTTTCTATTCTATTAGTAAAGGGCCTTTTTCAATAAGGCTCGCGCTAGGCGCTCACGTTTTTTGGCTTCCCTAAAATCGACGGTTTTAAAGTTGGTAAAGACCGGCCCCTTGTTTTAGTCAGAATGAGTCTCCGGAACCCCGGGACATTGGCTTCCGCCAACAGTGAACTATTAAGGATCGCATCCCGCGCATATTCTACATTATAGCCTGCAACTGATTCAGCTTCCGCTTCTGGGAGATCAAACGGAGCTCGATTCGTTTCTGCTAGACGAGAAATAAAGAACATAACCAATACAGGGAACAAGGGAATACCAGACCATATCTGCTTTTGCGCCATGACAATCTCACTCGAATTACGGGGACCTACACATATTAGTACAGTATACCGGGGCCCCCGGCCAGAACCACACGTGCAAGTTTCCCTGCATGTGGCTCGTCCGTGCTTTCCGAGGCGCTGCCGGTGACTCAGCATGGGAAGAGGGGAGT
>NC_087060.1:25000-27500 GCF_001625215.2 Daucus carota subsp. sativus | reverse complement strand
TCGTACGTTTGGCTTCCGGCTTCTGGCCCCACCACTCTTTAATCAAGGAGAGGCGAGACTTCGTAAACTGGGACTACTCCACCAGACCCTGGATTTGATGACTAAGACAGGTCTTTGGCTTCAGGGCGTGGTTCCAACTGACTGTACCTTTCGGTGAACCTAGAATTTATCAATGAAGAAGCGGGACCATCCCTCGTCGACTAATGGGCATAAGCCCTACTCGCCGGTGGAATTCCCTTCTTCAAGTCCAAAAGAAGAGCGTGATGGCTCGAGTTAATTCTTTGGATCCCTCGAGCCAGTCGTGTTTGGCTTGCCTAACTTTTTCCTTCAAACTTGTCCACTCTGCAAGTTCCTTCAAAGCTTCTTCATTACTCTCCTCCAATGGAGAAGTGACTGAAAACTTGAGCTCAGATAGTTATTTTCTCTTGGCAAGAAGTTGCTGGATCTGAATCTGAGTTTCTAATTCTTTTTCTGGACATTTTTAAGAACTTAGCCTCCTGCACACCTAACCCTCAGTCTGAGCTCTCGGGTGAAGGGAAAGAAAAGAGTAAAGGTATACAATCCCATAAACGAGTCGAAAGTGCTACCGCTCCTGCCACTTTGACTGCTACTCCTCAAAGAGAGAAAGAGCCTATGAAGAATGCTACTGCCACTCCTACGGTGAATAGGGACCCGCGAAAGCAAAACGGGAAATAAAAAGGCTCCCACAAGATAACCAGAGGGCCGCGCTAGCGGACCGGTATAAGAAGAAAATAGACTTCCTAGAGGAAGAAATAGAAAGACTAACTGATCGGGGCGCCAGCGATCGACTAATAGAAAAGAAAGAAAGATAAATTAGCGCACTAATAGCAGACTCTAATCGTATAGTGGCACCACTCCTCAAACGAGGAAGTGAACTGAAAGAGCAATTAGAACTAGTAGAAAGAGCGCCTTGGAGACATGAGAAAGCGCCGGCTCAGCTACAGGTTCCGGTTGGGAACCGATACGATTGTCCAGATTCCTGGTCTCAAGAAGTTGCTAGAGAAGGTGCTGCCGAGATGGCTACAAGAGGTGCTGCTCAACCAAATGATCAAGATGATCCCATTTACAAGGCGGGAAGACGGAGGTTCTTACTTTGATTACGACAGTCCAGCCTTACATACGGCGAATGATGGTCCAACTTACCACTCCAATCCTTCTCTTCAAGATAACCATCCTTCCGTGCCACCTATGCCGCCTGTGCAAGACGAGAGCCCTCCACTTCATCCAAGCGAGCTCATCGATGCGCTGATTGAGGAGAACGAGGACAGCTGACTACCGCTAAAAGTAAGACTACGAGTACACATTGTATGATTAAAAACTGCCGCTGCATACTACCCGGTGCTTGCAGGTCTGACTGGTGCCTTCTCTCCAACAGCTGCTTCAATCAATGTTAAGTCTGACTACGAGGCTTCTTAGCCCGCAGCTGACTACTTATTGAAAGACCGAACAGGAAATGAAAAGTCGTACTACAACAACTGTAAACATTCCCTCCCCGCTCTTACTTTGATCGACTTGCCCGCACAGCGTCTTTTTTGAGAGAAGAAGTCAAGGGGCTAAGTGACTCTCAAAAGTCGTCTTTTGTATCGCGCCAAGAGAAATGACATAGATAAGATCATTGCTTAAAGAGTTTCATTGTCGAATTTTTATCATCCCAATAGTAGCTGCTGCCCAAAGGTGCTTTATGAAAGCCGGCCCACAGCAGTGAAAGTACGAGGGATTCCGTCGATCGAACGAAAACAGCTTCTTGCTTTTTTTGCCTATCTGGCTTGACTACTCTGCTTGCTTAACACAAGTCTTATTTAACCTTCACGGACCACTTCACTACCCAGCAAGCGTAGGCTCGAAAGCAACGGATTAAGCAACTTGCGCGAAACTTGAGCAGTTCTCCATAAGGGGCAACAAGCAACGGATTGAGCTGAAAGCCGTTGCTCTAATGCCTCGTTACGTATACTTCACTCGCTCGTTAGCGCTTTAGTTTGATTGCAGGGCCTTTACCTTTAGGCTTGACTAATAAGATAGATAGGGCTTTTCTCGCTTTTTTTGAGACCATATAAGGCTTTCTTCTTCAATCGGCAAACAAGGGGAAGCCTGATAGGGCTTTAAGAGACAGGGACAGGGGCATGCCTGACTCTTTAGAAAGTATACAAGTGTTGAAAGAGTGAAGTCTGGGGACAACGGTAAACGTGAGGAATGGGGCCTCCAAACCGCCTTACTAAATAAGTTTGCAAGCAAGGGACATGCCGAACACCTACCTTTCCAACTAAGTCCAACGCGAGGAGGTCAATTTGGAAGCTACTGCTAAGGTACTCCCCCTCATCTATACTTTACTATAAAGGATAGGCAATTGAGAGATAATAGGGCGATAGCGATAGACACAGAAACTGAAAGAAATAGATGAAAAAATGACTTCCGCAGAGGATAGGGTCAACCTGCTTAGATAGGGCGATAGCCCGGTTTTGGTTGAATATCCTTTCCTGTG
>NC_087060.1:7500-20000 GCF_001625215.2 Daucus carota subsp. sativus | reverse complement strand
TTTGGGTTGCATGCCCAAGGCAATGCTTTTTTTAGATTGAGATGGATTTCTCTTCGCTATCGTGCCTCTTCCTTGTACCAGTTGATGCTGCGGCAGTGCCTAATATGACTTTGCTCCTGCCTCAGACAGCTTTGAGGTTCCCATCGATCGATTACAGAGGTTTCAACCACTGAACTTGCTTATGCTCCCCTTTGATCGAGTGCTATTTCTATAAAAAAGATTTAGTAGGAAAATCTTGAATTGGCTTCAATCGAGATTGCCTCGGCTTCTTAGGCACATGAGGAACCGGCCTAACATCTTTTCAACCGAAATCCCAATCAAAGACAAGTTCTACCAAGGCCAGAATCTGAAAGAGAAGATTCACTTTCCGGAATTCCAAGTGACATGATTCCTTCAGAAGCTAAAGTTGAATGATCGAAGCGAAGTCATCAATTCAACCATTCGCATGGTCTCCCCTAAGACTTACCTCTTTTTTTTCCAAATGAACCGAACCTCGATACCACATTCATCAAAGAGAGACGGCCATCTCTCTAGGTTGCACAACCCCTTTAGATCGTTCTATTCGTGCTTGAAAAACGACCCCGTCGGCTCGACATTTTTATTTTTGCAAACACCGACCCTTACTCAAACTCAATAGGGCAATTCAAAGAGGAGAACGAGGACAGCTGACTACCGCTAAAAGTAAGACTACGAGTACACATTGTATGATTAAAAACTGCCGCTGCATACTACCCGGTGCTTGCAGGTCTGACTGGTGCCGTCTCTCCAACAGCTGCTTCAATCAATGTTAAGTCTGACTACGAGGCTTCTTAGCCCGCAGCTGACTACTTATTGAAAGACCGAACAGGAAATGAAAAGTCGTACTACAACAACTGTAAACATTCCCTCCCCGCTCTTACTTTGATCGACTTGCCCGCACAGCGTCTTTTTTGAGAGAAGAAGTCAAGGGGCTAAGTGACTCTCAAAAGTCGTCTTTTGTATCGCGCCAAGAGAAATGACATAGATAAGATCATTGCTTAAAGAGTTTCATTGTCGAATTTTTATCATCCCAATAGTAGCTGCTGCCCAAAGGATCTCCAGTAACAGTAACTTGTTTACGGGTAACAGAGCCAACAGGTTAGGTTCCGGTCTTTCTGAAAGAAAGCTACTCACTTAGAAACTATTAGAGTTTTCTTCCTTTAGCTGACTTATCAGAGATCGAGAGAATTGCCATAAAGTGAAGACAGAAACCACGCAAAGGTGTACTAGTACCAAAAGTGAGTAGACAAGAAGGCTGTCATTGGGGGACCCTGCTTTGAGACTCTATTACCTATAAGATATGAGGAAGTTCATGGAAAAAGAAAGCATAGTCCTTAGGTACAGGATCAGAGGAGTAAAAGAGGAGATGCCCTACCGGGAAGGTGGCGGGCTAGAATTATCATATAGAAAGCTAAGCTATGTCATTCACCGGATCAAAAGATGGGCCTATTCGACGCTTGAACTCTCGTTGATGATGAATGTGGTGATTCTAAGCCTTCTAGTTAGTGGAGTCTGTTACACCAGATTGACTAATCATTACATGATATATAGACGGACTAGGGACGACCTTTAACTAAACAAGAAGAAGAGGGAATGCTATTGGCTCGCCCTAAACAACCCACGGAGCGGTAAGGAAAAGATAGGATGCCAGTGACTACTACGGAACGAGTTGGTGGAGTGTAATTTACTTTACTTTAGCCTTTGGTGGAAAGTCACTCGACTGACGTTCAAGCTTCATTGCTACGGCTTTTGTTGATGCATATAAAAGAGTGATTACCTGGTCGAGTATCTTGCCATACCCCCGAAAGACTAACTAGCTACAGCTACTGCATATATCGCTCGTATACCTTCCCGGGCGGCTCACTTGCTTAGAGCTTCCAGGCATAGCTCAGATTTTGAAAAGTGATTTGCTGAAGCTTATCTACAGCGGGCATATATCGTAGAATCATGAATATCCATAATAGGAGAGAATACGTCTTCCGGTTCGCTTCCCATCGGACCCTATACAGTCGAGCGGCTTATTAGCCCCACCAAGATAAATGCAGTACTCGGTCTACTCATCGTTCCCATACATATTGCAACTCTCAGAATCTTTTCGTTTAGTAAAGTGTGAAAACCGGAGGTAGTCAAATCGACCGGGAACTCCATTCTATTCCAAGACGCTTTAACGCCTATCGTTCGTATCCCTCTCCTTACAGTCGAGTGGCTTTGCCCCCTTCCCAAGGTATACTTACTCGCTTTCTGGTATAGCACATAGACGAAAGAAGTGATTCTTAAAAGACATATATCGTTCCCCGACTCGCAACATTGCTCAATCATAGAGAGGCAAGAAGGTTAGGTTAATGGCGGCATACAGGTCAGTAGTCGATCCAGGCCTGAAGTCGGAACATTAGCTTATGAAAGAGGGTCGCTAAAGAAGAAGCTTTGCCCTATTCTGTTTTAAGCGAGTGTACCATCTCCCGAATCAGCTCAATCACCTACGAAGAAAGGAGCCCGTTCCTCGACTATGAGATGTAATGCATCTCGACCAACGTTTCGACCATAAAGCAAGCATACGAGCGAGGATACTCCTGCTATTGGGGAATAAGCAGCTCTTCCCGAAGATGTATTACCAGGAATTCTGAGCGAATCAGCTCTCCCGAAAGATATGTTGATGAAGAGTGAGAAAGCTCTATCAAAGGTATAAGAGTGGACTTCTAACTAGTAGCTAGTATGAGGTAAACGACTGAACGATTGGTAATTGAGTTCAGGACTGGTAATTGAATCATAGACTAAGCATTGTGAAGAGCTCAACTTATTCTAATGAATGCAATGATTCTGGGCAATTTCCGAACTCTAATGAGGAACGGAGAATCGCCCATTAAAGCTGTGGAAGTAGGGATTTAAGCATTCATTAAAGCAAAGTAAACGATACACGTTGATTGCGCGGATAAGCCTTCTTTCCTTCTAACGAAGGCAAGCCGTTAGTCAAGAGGTTAGTTACCAGTTCTTCGTTCATAGGTACTCCCGGAGGTAGGGAAGGAACAGATTCGATACTAAAGAGCAATAGGGCACTCCTAAGCGAAGAAGGCAGTGAGCTCGGTTCAGGAACTTGCCTGCATGAATGAATCTTTCGAGAAAGCACGGTGCTTTGTAAACCGTCTAACAAGTGTCTTGTGAAGTTAGCGACTAGAGTTTCGTTTTCGGGATTGGATTACTTCCCTGCGTTAGAGGGAGTTATGAGTGAGTAGCTACTATGGTAAAAGCCCCATATGCTATCAGATTATTGCAGGAAAGTAGAATAGGTATATATGTGGATTTAAAATTTGGAGTTCCTCTTTCAAGACAAGACAGAGTGCAGTTAGCGACTCAGTCCACAGATTCGGCTTAGTAACAGATTAACAGAGTCGGGTTAGCAGTCCTCGCTCCACAGATTCGGCTTAGTTCAAATATCCCTAGTTTGATAGCGGAGTTAAGTGGAGAAGTAACTAGGAGAATCAAGACAAGCAATCCAATCAGGAACAAGGTAGTTAGGGTCTAATGCCATCATTTAGTGGTATAAACCTATAGACAGGAAGAGCTTCCTATTCAGTTTCGGGTTATTTGCCTCTGGAACTAAAGTCATAGGATGCTAGCTAGATTGATCTGACCAACTCTCATGGCTTTAGGAGGGGGCGGGCTCTGAAAGAGTCCTCCGACCGGTTCCGACAGTCTTTTCTTCACCTTCTCTTCTTGGCATGATCCAGGCGTTCAAGCTAGCAGATCAAATCATGGGTTCTCATCCCGGAGAGGCAAGTGAGTCGGTTGGTTGAAATGCGGTTATGGCGGGCAGCCGTTGCTATTGTAGTTATTGTAGCCGATGAGCGAACTGTAGCGTCGGAGCTAAAGATGCTGTTGTTCCCGCTGTTAGGAGCTAATTAGTTAGAGTAGCTTCGCTAAGAGCCTTTCTTCAAGCTATGGACCCCGTAGTGTAGGACACTAAGCAAGTTGACTCCGTAACCTCTATGCATCGGGTCTATTTAGATCTCTGGGTACTATGGATAGGCTAACATTTGATCTAAGCCGCAAAGAGCTAAAGATAGCTGCATTGGAACGAAATTAGCTAGCCTCTAGGAAGACTAGTACATTTCTTTTTTTTGTTATCCTATTGCTACTATACCGTATAGTTAATGATAGTTAATGTCGGTGAATCGGGGATAATCGTCTTAAGACTGGGAATTTACAATAACAATAATAGGTCCTTTAGTAAAAGCTCAATCCCAACTCTCTTATCTGGTGCAGAACCTGCCCTAGAGCTATTGCCAGATTGAATCTCAAATCGAGCTGCAGTTCTTCTTTCCTTTCAAACCTAGCTAGGGTTGATTTCGCTCTATCAATTCCGTCACTCTTATCTACGATAGCAGCAAACTCCACTTCTGAAACAAGAGAAAAGATCATATCGGCAACAGCAAGTCAAGTCTGAAATGCCTCAGAAGCAAGTCTCGGCTTAGCTGCATTATCTTCCTACCGATATCATACTAGACTCTATTATGACCTGAGGGTGACTGAACTACCTTAAGCCCCGAAGTAAATTATCCTTTCTTCCCTCTCGACAGGGAACTTAGCTAGAGGAATTCATTTTCTCGTACTTGAACTGCTGTAGACAAGAAGTAAAAGCCCTGGGGAAAGCGTAGCGCTTATCGTTTAACAGGTACGTAGCCTCTTTCGAGAGGCGAAGAATAGCTATCTTTCAGAAAGAAGAAGAGCAGCAAACCTTTTTAGTACTACCAGACTCGAGGCGAAGAGGGATTTACCATAAATAATAAATAGGAGGGTTAAAGCACTTGCTTCGTCCTTAGCCCGGAACTCGTTCCTAGCGTAGACTGAACTTCTTCTTTCTAAAGCGCAAAAGCTAAAGCGATACATAGAGCTCTTTTATTATAGGCGAGGAGTCTGCTTCCTAAATCCCATTTTTGAGGACAGGTATCACGCTCTATACGATTGTCAGCTAAGTAAATAGATGGGGCAGATGAAGAAAGAAAGAAAGCTCCTAGGTGGTTTTTTTGGTATATCTTATGCAATCGATTGATTCTATCAGGTCCATTCTTTGGTAGTGCATAGGCTCCGGCTTCTTCCTCTAGCCGAGCCACTCCTTGCGTGTGTGTAATTAATGGCAGTTTTTTTATTATTGAGCTATTCTCTTTCTTGGATTTTATTATAGTAGAGAGCGGTAAGTTAGTGTTGCTCTAAGAAAGTGGTAGCTGTTCCAGTACACAAACAAGGTGGATTGGGGTTTAGTAGGTATTTTGCGCGCATGCTTGGTGCTTTTAATAGAGAAAGGGCTTGGCATTTCACTCTTTGTTGTGGGGTTGTCACGGATTGGCCGGCCATACTGATAGAGAAGTCCAAGGAGCCTTTTATTTGTGGAGGTTTCACATCACATTAATCATTCCATTCCTTCCGGATAACCTAAAAGGTGCAGGCCCACTTAAGAGAGGGGCCTTTCTTAAAATTCTTAAAAAGAGGGTTCTATTCCGATGTATACGATGGGATATATAATAAGAAGAAAACAGGTTCTTCTCTTAAGCCTACTTTGTTTTATTGATCTTGCCACGGTAGGTAGGTCTGTCTTTCTCTGGATCCCGCTGAGCTGAAAGACATGAGACATACATAAAAAAGAGTTTCAATCCAGACCGGGCTCTCGAAAGCCCATGTGACCGGAGGTGGGAAGATATGGGCTGGAAAAGCGTGTTAATAATCACCGCAGGCCCTTATGCCCCGAGTGCTCAGCTTTGCCCCAGAAATGGAACTAACTGGAGGGGCGGTTTGCTCGCTTAGTAGTCTTATTGAGCTCGAGTTCCTCTTCCTGTGATTAAGGGAGAACTTCATTAAAACAAAACTGAACAAGACAGCCAATCCCGAAATCCGCTTATGGCAAGAAAGCTCGAAGGGGGAATCCCTTAATAGAGTATCCCTGTTCGAGTTCGTATTCTTTTAATATATTCTCTTTCGACCTATAGTAAATCTTTCAACTATAAAAAGAGTACGCTTTTGCCGGAGTTTTCTGGGTAAAAGATCTTTTACTATGCGGAAGACCGGGTATCGTGTAGACTCTACTCTTCCTAGTGCTGCTAAACGCTTAAATCGTCATATTGGTACGATCGGCCCCTCGAATGCTATTGGAAGTGATTCTATTCAACCATGACTGAGTAAGAACTAAATTACCGTGCGCTTATCCATTTGTATCCTATTGCATTTAATTAAATTCATTAACAAGTGAGTGTGACACCAAGAAGTGACAAGCGAATAGTGGACTTCTTTAGACAAGATAGTGAAGATGGCTTCAAGAGAAAGAGAAAGACGCCCGATGCTACGATAGATGGAACAGATGCTATGGCATCCTCGAGTGAAGAAGACATGGGTAATAAGGGAGAAAGCGCCAAGACTGAGGGGGAGACGTCAATAGAGAGGGAGAATAATGATATATCAATGAATGCGGATTCTGAGAATGCGGATATGGCGTCAACCGAGGACATTGCTATGCAGACACCTAAACTGTCTAAGATCGAGGGCGACGCCGCTCTACCTTCGTCTGAGAAAGCCCCAGCCACTAAGAGAACTCAAAAGTAAAAAAAGAGTTCAACAGCTAAGGATAAGGCCACAAAGAGAGAGAAGAGTCCCACAACTAAGAATAAGAAAGAGATAGAGAATAATGAGAGTGAACCCGCTCTTGGGCTATTCCATTCGGAGAAGGTTCCTGAGGATATAAAGTGGCCGGCTCATCACATGGATGACATGTTGCATAGACGTTATTCCTATGGTTCCGGAATCAAGATATTGGTTTTCATGGACAAGGTGTTCAAGGCTCTAAAGAGGAAAAAGAATAAGTTCTGGAATGATGATTAAAATGTGGGAAAGACTGACTCCCAATAAGTCTTTGAAATGCTTCTGAAAATAGGTATGAATAAGGATGCTTTCACTGATCCAAATCTGCTGTTCTGCCTACAAAAAGAGATAGAGGAAAAAAGCGATCATATTATGACCTCACTTAATTCTGAGCTTGTTCAAGCCTGCCCAGTATCTAATGTACCCCCGCAAAAGCAGCTTCGCCCGCCCGCTTCTCTTTTCCTGTTCACGAATCCCATGCAGGTTCTCGGGAAGACGACGGTGCGATTTCATCTGTTGGAGGCGTAACTGCAGCAGTTAGCTCTACTCTAAAGGTAGTTCCGTTCTCCTCGGATGAGAATCGGTAGCTGTTAGAATAGTAGTAGCGGTGTGACTGTGACTTTCTTCTTGAAAAGACTGCTTGACTTGGCTAGAAAGGTAGTGAGTGCATTGATGCAGAGAAGTTGGAATATAGTCAGTGTGCCACGAGTGACTCCTTTTGTTGTCGATTGATTTGACTCTGTCTCCTCCCACTCCCAGGAAGGATCAGATACAGATTCTCTCGTCCTGGTGGTTTGGGCATAGATCGGATTTTCCTTCTACGACGGCTAGTGAAATCATAAAGAGTGCGCTCCCCTTTCCCCTTGGGCATGAAGCCATTGGATCAGGGCATCCAATCACAGGCGAAAGGTATTCATTCGGAGTTCTTCCCCGGCAAAGCAAAGTGGTTTCTAAAACTTCAACAAGCTCGGCAGGGAACTTTCCGGGAGCAGGGCTTACAAAGGGAACTCCAATTGGAATTCAAAGTAACTTGGCCTATTGATCTTGACCAGCCTCGACTGGTTCCACAGCAAATGTAACTTGCCTGTAAACTATTCCCTCGGCTGGCACGACATTGAGAAGAGAAAAAAATCTTCACTGGTTTTATAAAATGGAGTCCAGTCCTGGAAATGGTTCGCACAAGGAATAAAAAGAAAAGGGGGGTCTCACACCGGTGTAAAGTAAAAGCAATTTACTTATACTCAGAGATTGCATTTGCTGGCCTTTAACTGGCTTTACAAAACAGGCTTTTATCACAGCCTTGATCCACAGGATGGGAAAAGTACCGGCCCGGACTAAGCCCCTGTTGTCATGGTAGCCTTTAGAGTTAGAGTAGTTGCTTGCCCAAAGCCGTTATGCTTTCATACTGGTCACCTAACTCATGTTTAGGCACTCCCCCTACTAATAGGAATGTGACTGTCCTCTATCCCTAGTTGTAACTGACCTTTCCCGAGAAGAAGAGGATACTAAGGGATATAGCTAGTAAATGGAACTCCAACTCCCTCGCTCCTAACTCAACTATGCCCAGATAATCTACTAAAGAACTTCATTCGTTGGCCGAAGCCGGCTCACTTCATTCTGAAACTCCTCTTTCTATACTTAATCAGAAGAACTAGAACTCTTTTCTTTACACTTTGTCCTAGAAGCCCGGGACTAGCAACCAATAGGAGAAGAGGACCCTAGCAACAATAGCAAGAGCAGCAAGAGCAGCCCTGCCTGCGAGTAGAAGAACAAGGATACTAGCATCCGTAGAAGGAGCAGGGTACATTTCCAAGAGGGCCCTAAGATAAGAGGGGGCAAAGCCACTCAAACGAATGTGAGAGGGGTCAGAAGTAGCGACAAGTTAATCAAAAGCAGCAAGCTTGTTCCGTATACTTTCGTGAATAAGGCTAAAATGAAAGGAATGTCGGTACGGATTAAAGCAAGAATCCCGATGACAAGTCTCTGCCTGCAGACTAACACTCTGGAGGCGGACTGTGCAGCTGTACAGTCCGCCTCTTCAATGGTGTAGAGAGGCACAACAAAACCATTCTTGTCAATCACAAGTAGAGTGCACCTGATGCTTGTGAGTGACACAGATAAGTGCACGTCCAATTAAGAATTAAGAATTTGTTAGAATTCATTATTTAAAAGAAGCCTTGCCCTCTAGTTGATAAGGCGATCTCTCTCTAAAATGAGTTTGGCAAATCGACCGAAAAATAGAATGAATGATCACAGTGTCTTAGCACCTTTTCTTTACTCGGGAAGAGGGCGAGTAGTTAATATCTTAAATAAGTGTGTTTCTAACGAATGCTAAACCGGCCTGGCGTTGCTTGATTTGATTAATAGGAAAGAGGGGAGTTGGAAGAATCAGTTTTTATGAAGTATGAGGACCAAAAAAAGAGCTCAAACCTCTGTACGCAGATTTATTTGGATCCGATTACTTAATGCTGAACGACAGGCCTTAGACTCACAAGACCTTTTAACCCGAGTCAGGGCTGCTTTTGCATGTAATACCGTTGTCGTAACGAAGGAAAATTCGGAATTTCTGGATGAAGAATTGAGTTTCCTTCTTTGTTTTGTCTTTTGCCGTCAATTTAAGATAGTCATAGTTCGTGTGCCGCGCGCGGGAATATTCATTATATTTAGAGTAAGGCCCCGCTGCTTTTGATGGAATGAAAAAATGTCAAGTAAACTCTATTGCATTCTTTTCTTTCCTCGGGCTATCACATCTGGAATCCAATTCTGTTAAAATTGGAATATCTTATAATATATATATTAGTTCTGTAATGTAGACATCGCTTACTTCATTCCAAGTTTGATAGGCCTGGAATCACAACATGGTCCTAACTAGGGCTTCAAGCTCTTTCTTTCATGGGAAGTCGTTCACCCCTGAATAAATGATGTAGATAAACTTCCTTCTTCTCGTTTGACTTCGACTCTCTCTTGCCCGCGGTGCTGCAGTCATATTTTTCGAGTTAAGGAACGAATTAAAAAAGCATGATGAAATTGATAGAATCCGTTTTTGTTCAGCTGACATGGTACTCTTCTTTCTGTCTTTTCTCGCTGGTCGAACCTATTTCAATTCCTCTTCTTTCAGTCGATCGGTCAATAAGGTCTTCATTCAAGTTTTTTCTTATGTAGTGGAAACGCCTTACAATCCGGTGGGGTTTCGGTTCGTTAGCTGGTATTTGCGCAGCTCGTAGTTCCACTTTTTCTTACTCTAGTTGAGTAGGACATCACTCTTTTCTTTAGTAGAGTAGACAAGTGCGTTTGCTTCCTCTTTCTTTGGTCGAGCCTCACTTCTCTAATTCGGTATAACGAGAAGGAGTTTACTAAGGTCAGCTCAAGAAGGAGCTACTTTTGTCAGTGCAATAGGGGGCACTTACTAAGGTCAATGCACAGTTAGATTTGTGGAACTAATTATGCCTTTCTTACACGGATGAGACTGATCACGGAGGACAGCACGAATTGAATTACTCTATATTACAGATATATATATAGTAATTAGTGTGTAGTGAGGTTTATTATCTTATCTAGGTAAGTAGTCTTTACTTAACTCAACTGAAACAATGCCCAACAACTCCCATGCCTTTCTTGGCCCAACCGGCTGGCTCTTTTCGACAAGCCTTTCTTCATAGAGGAGTAAGCAGAAACTTTACAGATAATAAAGACAATGGCTCTACTTTTTAAGGAACTGGAGAAGGGGGAACTTCTCAGCCTTGTTCAATACCTTCTCTTTTGTATATCAGTCTTACTCGTAGTTATTATATTCTGACTTTTCTGGGGTGTGTATATTTGCTATAAGCTTTTACGTCAGAATAGAGTCGCGAGGGAGATTATAGATCAGCATCACTTTGAATTCATTTTAGGGGAGATAAAACAGGGGGGTCGGCTACCGTTCGTAGAGGTCAGCGCCGACCGCAGAAAAGTCGGGCCTTCGGAGGTACTTCCTCTGAAGAATACTAAAACGGGCGTGCCCGAGAAAGAGCCGTAAAGGCGCTTGAAACAGCAGCTCCCCTGCCTGCCCAGTTCCATCTTTCCGTTGGTCAACAACCAAAAAAGTTATCTATACTTCTTCACTACTCGTACAGGAAGGACTCTCTTTCTGTCTGGAGGGAATACTTTGTTCGAAAGAAAGATGCCTCAACTGGATAAATTCACTTATTTCACACAATTCTTCTGGTCATGCCTTTTCCTCTTTACTTTCTATATTGCCATATGCAATGATGGAGATGGACTACTTGGGATCAGCAGAATTCTAAAACTGCGGAACCAACTTCTTTCACACCAGGAGAACAACATCCGGAGCAAGGACCCCAACAGTTTGGAAGATATCTTGAGAAAAGGTTTTAGCACCGGTGTATCCTATATGTACTCCAGTTTATTCGAAGTATCCCAATGGTGTAACGCCGTCGACTTATTGGGAAAAAGGAGGAGGATCCCTTTGATCTCTTGTTTCGGAGAAATAAGTGGCTCACGAGGAATGGAAAGAAACATATTCTATTTGATCTCGAAGTCCTCATATAGCACTTCTTCCAATCCTGGATGGGGGATCACTTGTAGGAATGACATAACGCTAATCCATGTTCCACACGGCCAAAGAAGCTTCGGTTTTTAATCTCATTATTACTTGATAGAACTACAAGGTACAAGGGTCTGATTCTTCTTCAGAAGAGGATATGTAGGTAGTTCGGTGTTTATAGCCGGATGCGACCCCCCCACATCGCGGGCCCCGGGGCACTCCCTCCATCCATGGAGAAAACAGCATCTTTCACTTCAAAGGAGGGAAGGCGTAGATCCTCGATCCAAGTCTCGTCTTTTGTTTTGAGTGACGATGTTCTTTCAGTTTTGGAAGCAAAGATCAAATATTAAGCAGCAGATACCACTAGATAAAATGAAGATGAAAGAGATGCTTAAAGAGAAGAATCCGATCTTTGATGCACTGAATCATACATAACACATACGCATTTGAATTTTCAGAATCATAGGAATTAGAAGAAGCTGCCACTAACACATCTGTAGAAGCAGACAAGGAAGATGCCGTTGAAAAAGGAAGTTCGAGCTTGAGTGCCCGGATGGGGTTTCAGTGTAGTAAAGAAATTCTTTTTTCAATTTTTGTGGAATGAATGAAGGAAGACCATACCATTAGAGGAAGGGTGGTTTTGCATTGAAACGGCGCAACGCCCATTCCTGACCTGCAATCTTTTAGGGCAACGCTTGCTGATAGACACGAGACCAGCACGCGACCATAAGGATATTCTGCTTACAATAGCAATACTCAAGAAAAAGACAATGGGCTGATATGGGCTTGACTAATGATATTGGGCTGCTTGAATGGGCAATGCTGCGTTGGGTGTAACAAAGCCCCCCCCTCCTGACCTCAGGCGTTGAAATCGGGGTAGCGGGCCTCTGCGTCAACCCAAGTTGCATCTTCTGTTGGAAGGCCCACCCACTTGACAAGCAGAAACCTTTCACGGGTCTGTTCTTGCGTTTGAAAAGGCCTCTGTCCAGAATCTTCTCCGGAGTCCAAAACATCAGACCGTCCTAATTTGTTCTTCCGAGAGAGGTTCTGAAAGAATGATTCCCCCGCAGGAGTTGACCGGGGAGGGAAGATAGATGGGAACTGCTGGGCTGGCTTCCACGTGATTTAATGTAAACATTTAATCGGCCCTATGATGGACCTTTAGAATAAAAATAAATAGGTAAGGGCTTTTTTTTTAATTAAGCCCAATCCTCTCGTGGATCATACGTCTTACCATCTTCAGTAACTAAATCAATGAAATTCTTTCGAGTAGTCATGAATTAAAGCAAACGATTCCCTATACTAGAATCAGACG
>NC_087060.1:0-2500 GCF_001625215.2 Daucus carota subsp. sativus | reverse complement strand
AGTAGATGGAAAGAAGAAAGAGTCTGCAGAGATGGTACCACTAGGAGACAAGATCCAATAAAGGAACTTCACTCAAAGCTGGGGAAGTAATGGATGAAGGGTAAATAGCGTAGATAAGAAGGGGCGTCGTTAGCGGGCTAGACATATATTGAATGAAGAAAGAGAGGAGGAGAACAAGCCACTTTTTTTCTTTCACTAGTCTCGGGTTTACATAATAGTATTGAGGGAAAGGATCAACTGCTATTGAAATCGCTGGTTGGTTGTTGACCAACGGAATGAATTGGAGTCTTTTTTCGTTGGTCAGCTGTAAACCAAGTGCTGTCCGTCTTCATGGCCTCAATAATACTCAGTATTGTACTGGCCGAATCCGTTTCGGCTTTTTCCCAAATTGCCCACTCCTTCTGTTTTGTTTTTGTGAGGCAAAACCTCACCACACTTCACTTCGACTCAAGAGGACCGGGCGCTTACTTGTATCTTCGGGATACGAGTTGCCGGTCTAAGAAGAACTGGAAGAAAAAAAGTAGGTATGTTTGGTATGGATCAATTAGTTGCGGATTTCGTATTCAAAATGAGTTTGGCTTTGCCTGTAGCTATTCTGGTGGCGGTTAGCGCCGGTCAAATGCTCCCTACTCTAACTAGTCTCAATATGGAACGTAAAATAACTAAGTTAGCTTCAGATGTGATGAAAGACAAAATAGTTGTGAAAAACTCGCGATTGTATATGAAGTATATAGGGACATTAGCCCTACGGGAGGCGGTAACTTACCAGCAGCAGTTAATTTCCGAGAAGTAGCCGAACGAGTTCTGTTTAGCGTAGACAACGTTCACTGGCTAAAAAATTTATCTATGGATCTTGTGAATCATGGAACGGAGAGTGAATGCTTTGCCCAAGTTATACAATTTCTCGGAGCGGAGGGCAGTCTTTCTTTTGTTTGATGAGTGTTAAGTGAGTGAAAGATAGCTTTCTTTATGACGAGAGGGTGTGTACCTCGACTTAGCAATCGAGCAACTTCGTTAACGTGGTTGTTAACATAATCGGTAGGTACGGCCGCTACCACAAAAACGGGTGTTTTGTCCATCGGGGATAAGACACAAATAGAAGTCAACACATAGGATTCCTTTTTTTTTGACCCACTACGGTCGTGACAGGTTGACCATTGTCGTCAACTAGGGAGACTTCAGTCAGCCCCCGCCAATGAAATGAAAGCAATGAAAGCTGGTGACTTCTGTTCCAACCGAACTGGGAACAGGCAGGGCGCGCCCGTTGGACGCTAGAGCCAATGTTCTACACGCAGAAGGACTGATTGTAAGTTAAACAAAAAGAAAAGGAGAATGACTTATTTATATTTTCTCTTGAGATCTAGTCTTTTTTTAGCGGTATTTTCGTTAGGACGTTTTCTAGGACCAGAAGGAACTGCTAGAATGACAACTGGCAAAAATCTCATTATTTTTGGAGTACTTCATTTTACTCTTAATCCGACGAAACAGAAGGATTAAGAGTAAAATGAAGTACGGCTTCCTAAGGGTTGTTTTCTATCTCTCTCTTCTATTTCTTATTTTCGTGTATGGAAGTCTCGTTAGATGCTATTTGCTTTCTCATTTAGGTATTTATTTATCAGATATTTTACCTTGTTTCATTTTCTGTGTTTCAGATTCGAGCTTATCTACCAGCAACGACGACACCTCTAGTTCCACGACTCACATAGTTTCAGATTCGCCGCATTCGCTTATTATTCCCGAAAATACCCAACCGGGGGGGGGGGGGACCTCTTGTCTCTTTTTGGGACGCAAGACCCAGACCGAGAAATCAAATTGTATACCCGGGCCCGCTTACTCGAAAGCCGATTAATCGAACGGGTACCTCCTCAACTTAACTTCGGCGAATACGAAAACTTGGTTAGAGACAACCTCAACCAAGCAAGAAACATCCTGCACTATACTATCAAAGCGCTCTTTCTCATGAGCTGTTCGACATTACGATACTTGAATTAAAAGCGAATTTTCAAGATAAACCTTTCGATCTCTTGATGACTGAACCCAATGAACGCCTCCTCCTCATTTTTAGAGAATCTCCTTTTCAGGAAAGGGCAATACGGCCCGAGGCTTTATAATTTCTTGAGGGGAGACTCGACTTGTTAAATCTCGGGAATCCCCATCCTCATGCCTATCCAGAGAAAGTGATCTTACAAAACACGTTGGAGCAATGGCTCAATAATCTTAGACAATTTAACAAAAATGCTATTGTGTATACCGAATTTCTATCACATTTTCGTGGCGTGTAAAATTAAAAGATAATGTTTCGGAGCTGCTGTTGGTATTGGAAACGTTTTCAGTTCTTTGATTCATTCCGTGGCGCGAAATCCATCTTTGGCGAAACAATTATTTGGTTGTTAATGGCAACAAAATAAAAAGCATCGAGAAAGGTCTACTTGCTTGCCAAAGAAGCTTCGGTTTTTAGGTGGGGGTCTTTGTTGAGAATTCGTAAGTAACTGAGTGAGTG
>NC_030389.2:45825352-45850561 GCF_001625215.2 Daucus carota subsp. sativus | reverse complement strand
CTCTACACCTATTGAAGTTACAATGTATTAACTTTCCCTCCCTCCCTATCTCTCTCACACAGACAAACAAACACACACACACACACCAATTACATTACAGCCAGTACAAAAGTTAATTATTAGTGAAAACCCCCAGATCCCAAACCAAAAAAACACAAATGCCACCAAAAACACCATAAAAATCATACCTTGAACAAGATTATAGCCACAATAGCCTGCACAAGCTGCTGCGAAGAACCCCTTTAACAAACAACACTTTTAGGCACTAAATTCTTCTCATTCTCATCTTTTCTTGAATGCAATCTATATTATCCATACCTCCAACAATAATACATCCCTGAATAAACCCAATACACATTATAGCATTAACACCTAACAATTCATCTGAAACCCTAATTCCATCTCTTTCAGCTCAAAAGCAATATAAAGTCCAATCTTTAAATCTACAGAAACCAAAGAAATGGGTAGCAACTATTTTTCAAAATTTTTTTTTGATTAATTTTTAAAAGGACCCATTGGGTAGATTTGATTGGGGTTTGTTGTTTGGATAGTTGAGAAGAGATATAAAAATTTCTAGGGTTTCAAGATTGAAGCTTTTTGCCCAAATTGAAATGAAGATGGAAAATATAGTGGTTTTGTTTTACTATTGTTCTGTTATATTGTTTCATATTTGGGAGAAAATTATTAATTTAAGTACACTAGATATTGACCATTTAGTTACCTGTCAATTGGTAAAGTGAACATGGAATCTGAGCTGGCAGTAAAAAAAAAGTGGTGGACCCGGCTAGTTTATATAGAATTATTGTAACAAATAATTTTTTTTACTTCCGTGTGAGAGTGATAGGCTTTATTATAAAATGAAATTAAATGATACTTTATAATCATTAAAAAATTTCTATAAGACATGCATGAATATATTTTTGACAGTTTATTACTAAAGTTTGGAGTTTTTCTGAATTAACTATAACGTTTTTAAAGCATAATGCTAAAAGTAAGTTTAATAATTAAATGAAATTTAACTTGTTTTTTTTTGAAAAGGAAATTTAAGTTGTTTAAAATAAATTGAAGACAGATTATCTAAAGGATACCCAAATCACAATCGGCCCAATAAGTATATCTTTCCGAGCCCAACCATATCTCTTGTCATTTGCTTTGTTTTTGGTCCAACACAGTGCTTTGTTTTTTGTTTTTTTTTTTTTTTTTACAATGCATGCTTAATGACTTATAAATTAATATTTGTTCTGATATTTTTGCGGATAAGTAAGTCGAACCGAATCTCCCGAGACAATTGAAAAATAAACTTCTCATTTAGATTATCCAATCGTGCTCAACACATTTGCTTTGTTAAGTTGCTTTTTTTTTTTTATTTACCATAAAAAACAATGGGGCCGTTGTGGCTTAGCTTAAAAATAAGTGACTTATATTACTTAAAATAAAGAAGAGAATTATAAGTGATAAGCGAACTTAACATATAAGTTATCAAAAATGTTTGGATAAACTTCACTTATAAATCACTTGAGTGTTTGTTATTTAAATTTATAAATTAGAAAAAAAAGTTCAAATCATAAAATACAAAAAATATTATTAATAAATAAAATTTATTACGTATTAAAAATTTAAAAATTTCATAAAAATACAAATCACAAAAAAAAACTCAAAAAAAGCTAGCATTTGTAACTTCCAACTTCTAGCTCCAAAAGGCTGACAAGCTCCTTGCGACTTCTGCAAGCTGAACTCAACTTTTATATAAAAAAAAGTGGGAAGTGGGTGTTCCCAAACACCCACATTAAGTTGTGAGCATTTTGTTTTTTCCCATGTTGTTTCCTAGCCACAGCTGCTTTCTAGTCCCATTCCACATATAAACATCACATGATATACATTTGCATTTAGTCTTCAACCCAATCTAAGACATCTTTTCTCATCTGACCGCATAGCGCAGTGGATTAGCGCGTTTGACTTCGGATCAAAAGGTCGTGGGTTCGACTCCCACTGTGGTCGACACATTTATTTTACCAAAAAAATTATTCAGTTTTTCGGACACATTTATTTTACCAAAAAAATTATTCAGTTTTTCGGACACATTTATTTTACCAAAAAAATTACTCCCTCCATCTCATTTTAACTGCTTTTGACTTTTTTACACGTATTTTAAAGTGTTAAAAAAATCAAATCTAAATATAATTATTCTTTATAAAATTTATATCAAATAAAAGTTTAGAATCTAAACTTATATTTGATATAAGAATTGAATTTTTTTATTAAACGTAGACATTGTCTTTTTACACCTCAATATACGTGTTAAAAAGTCAAACATCAGTTAAAATGGGACAAAGGGAGTATTCAGTTTTTCAAAAAATTGCACATTTTAAACCCAAGTCTTGCAGCAAAATAAGTTCTTTTCCTAAAATCATTCAGTTGTTTTTGTAAAACATTGTACATTCTAAACCCTGTAAAAATCATTCAAGCCTTACAGCAAAATAAGTATGCTGGTGAAGACTGATCAAGAGTACTGTACTGTTAGTAGTTAGTACTAGTTAGTACTAGCTATCCAGCCAAAATGCATGAGCCATGAAGCTTTCAGTGTTAAGTTCTCTCTATATATAGTAACATACCTGCTCAACTCAAAGCCATCTGATATATAGCTTGTAGCGAAAAGTCGTAATTGAGTATTAGAGGGAACTAAACACAGCTGCATTGTTGTTTAATCCATCCGCTTTGTCTTTAGTTTACTCTAATATCTCATTTGCGGCTTTCACTTCTCTTTGGTAACCATAAGAACTCCTCCCCACCGCACATCTCTATGATTCAACCGTGAATTGCCTTATGTGAGGATCGGATGGAATTAAACAGCTAGCATTTTTGTTTATAAGATGCATTCTGTTTAATTTCCTCCGATATCTCATCTGTGGCTTCCACAGTTTTAGTTATATGTCATTTTGTGAATTAGTAACAAGAAATGCTTAAATTTTCGTTGTCTGCTTGCTTGTTTTTCTGATTTATTTGCTTTTGCAGCAACACTCGCTGGAACAAACCATAAATACTGTATACAAGACCGGTTTTTAGCAAGCTTAATTGAGAACACCAGAACTAAGCCTGTCATGGATCATCAGCAATGCCTTGTTATGATCAGCTCATTTTCTGTCGATTCAATCAGAAACAAATCACCTTAGGCCCTTCTCCACGTGTTAAAATCTCTTCTAGGTGGTAGTCATAGTTAACTCTAGCCCTGTATTCAGCCTCTCGCCATAGTTGTGCAATACCATATCATAAGCATTTCTAAGACAACGAAAACAAGTAACAACATATCAGAAACATCCTCTTACAGGACAAAGTTATTGTTAACTACCTTATATACCAGTCTTTGAGTCTGTAAGCTTCTAACAGAACCAGTACCAGCAAAACCTTTGCAAATTCCAAAAAAACTCAATCTTAATGAAATCTAACAAACAGAACGGTAAATGATGCAAGTGGTCTTTCTCTAAATCCAGAAACAAAATTTCCTGTTACCTTCTAGTTGAACAAAGAGAGGGAGAGGTCTGAGTTGGGAATTAATATAACAGGTTATTTTTACATTTCTCAAAATGCGTATTTTTAAATGCACATTGCTATATATTTTACCCTAGCCCGATTCCTCTTTCATTATGACATATACAAATTAAAAAATCCGCATCAAATTCAATTGACTATATTAATAATAGAACTATGTTATTGTCCACATCTCGAAATGTATATTAAAGCCAAATAATAACATTAGCTTAAAAGTAGTATCGCGAGAAACAATTTCCAAATCATAAGGGCCGGTAGTTATAACATGATTTTCCTGTAGGTGGTTCTTTAAATGCTTGATCTTAAATTGTATAAAAATCAATTTTATGGATCTGCAGACTTGATCAGCACAATCATACAGTACAAAACTGTTCAGCAATGAACAGATATACAGACATTAACATATACACCTATTTATTTAGTGAAATTCAGACACAACACAATCATACAGTACAAAATTGTTTGAAGAAAAAAAAGTGAACTGATACAAGGGTCCAGGTCCCTGGCATACGTATGCCAGGGAGCTGTTAACCAACAATCAGTTTCCTGGCATACGTATGCCAGGGAGCTGTTAACCAACAATTAGTTTCCTGGCCGTTGGATACATATCCAGCGGCCGGGATTAAAACAAAAGTTTAATATGTCCAGCGCGTTTTTACGGCTGGACGGGCGGTAAAAAAGCGCTGGACGGACCTCGTCCAGCGCTAAAAAAGCGCTGGACGTAGGTTATAATCCTGGCCGCTGGATATTCATCCACAACAATGAAGGAAATGATCAGCAGAAAAATGTTAATAACATTGTAATTGAGAAAAACACTAATCAGGGCTAGCTTTTCTAAAGGTGAATTAGTGAAAGACTGCACCTTTCTTTAAAATCTTTTGAGTTGCAGAGAAGTGAATTCAAGAACCCTTTGAATTTACTCCAGGCTATTAGCACATACTCAACTTAAATAGGTGCCTCACTTGATTTTGTAATTAATCTGGAAAAATTGAATCTTTTGGATTTTTGAATATTAAGAGAAGTGCTAGGTATCTGAATTGGGTATTATAAAAGGTTCATGAATGATGTGGCGGAGAATATACGCTATTTCTATTATCATTCGCGGGTAAAATGGAAGATATTAATTGGTGTGGTTGATGTGAAGGAGGTCAATCTCATTTATTATCTTCGTAACCGACAATGTCTTTTGCAATTTTTTTTTCTGGAATCAATTTGAGGTCCCTGAGATTTTCCTGTAATGATATCAGGTTCACCATAAAAGATCCTGTAATGATATCTGGTTCACCATAAAAGATAGATCCACTTTTTCAGAAAAAGAAATGAATAAAATCTACGTGGCTATATAAATATTTTGACATTAACAAAAATCCACGTATTCAGTCCGAAAAGAATCTACTAACAATAGTTTGATTCATATTAGACTCTAGTATTTTCATGCTAAGCACCAAATTTCATTTTCATACATAATTTCATTTTCAAACATTCATGAATCATTTTGGCGTCTCTAGCATTTCACATCTAAACGGGGTTATTTCAACAAGACCAAATATAAGGAGATCTCATGAGACCTGAGGGCCTCAACCTACCATCACTTTTGTTCCATATTGTACATTTTCAACTCTGCAAAAAGTATTCAAGCCTTACAGCAAAACAAGTGTATGTTGGTCAAGACAGAAGAGTGTACTGTTTAGTTACCCAGGCAAAATGCATGAGCCATGGAGCTATCAGTTCTGAGTTGTCTATATATAGAAACATACCTGCTCAACACAAAGCCATATGAAAAATCTCTTGCATTGTAAAGTCTTAAGTGAGGATTAGAGGGAACTAAACATGCAGCATTGTTGTTTGATTACACTTTATGTTTAGTTTCCTCTAATATCTTACCTGTGGCTTTCACTTCTCTCCGCGTTCATTAAAACTCCTCTTCACCGCACATCTCCTTGATTCTACTGTGTATTGCCCTATGTGAGAATCGCAGGGAATTAAATAGCCAGCATCTTTGTTTATAAGATGCATTCTGTTTAATTTCCTCCGATATCTCATTTGTGGCTTGCACAATATTAGTTTCATCTCATTTCGCAAGAACTTCAAGAAATAGTAACAAGAAATGTAGCTATAAGAGATTTCACTACAGAATAAGGCTCAGAATACCGAATAAGCAAGCATTTATCCTTTACAGATCGCAAATATTCAAAAAAAGACAAATTTATGGTTTAAAAGGAAATATATTCAGAGTACTATACTCCAACAGTAAATAAAGATGAGTTCAAGATATCTGGTAATATCCTAAAGTTGCAGACTCAGGCAAGATATCGGTACAAGTTTCTTTGAGTGCCATCCCTTTCCAAATATTCACGCTCAATCAAACTCTCAATTCTTCTTCCAATCACTATAGGGTCTGCCAGGAATCTTGGCTGCAGATGCTCTGTGACCTCCGCGATGATATCAGTATGATCCAGCACTCGCCTTGATTTCATTATTCGTACTATTGCAGCATCAATATGATGCTTTCGGTTATTCTCCACTATCTGCCTTATCTCTACTTTCTTAGGATCAGATTCCTTTTCAGCTGAAACAGTTCTTATAGTTAGTTTGTAACTTTTGCCAGTGAAATTTTCATTCACGGAAAATAAATCCCCCTCACTGACATCCTTGGTCTCCGGATCTTTTTTCAGTACATTCTTTCCCTCGACACAAGCCAAGGAGTGCAGGCTCCTCTTCAAGTCTGATGGAGGGATCTCTGTAGCCTCCTGGATCTCTCTATAGCTATACTGATCAGCATTATTGAACATCATGAGGACACACATCTGATAAGTGGATACAGTCAACTGATGCTCTTGCCCCTTCCCAAAGATTGCCTTCAAGACAGCTGTGCCCATGTTAGTTTGCCAAGACAATCTACGGCCTGCATGAATTCCTAGATAATAAGAGCGGAACTTCTTACAGAGAGCTGACATTTCAGCTGGCAGGTTGCAAGTGACAGTGGGCTGGGGAGGCCATGACCCTGTGGTCAGAACTTGGACTACCAATGTAGGGCTGTCTACCAGCTCAGCATCATGGGCCCAATAGAACCCCAGCATTGGTTCTTGAGAGGTTATCATGTCCGCGAGCATTCTTTCTGCTTTTAAAGTGAACTGATATCCACATTCAGTCTTTAGCATAACAATCAGACTTCTCTCAGCATTGTAAGAAACAGTTTTTGCTGACAACAGCCGTTGAGCTAAGTGTTGCTTATAGTATTTCTCAAAAACATCTTTCTCCTTTAAGTAACGGAGGAGCACCACTATCTTGTTAAGAGCAGCCTCAACATTCTCCTCACTGACTGCCTTCAGACCTTTCCTCAATGTATAATCCAAAAACAAAGAGATGAATTTAGCGGTGTGAGGATTCAGATTAAAGATGCTTTCAAACGACGAATCAAAACCATTTTGAAATGTCTTATCATCGCAAAATGCCAGATATATTATTTGATCATATTTCTCCTTGACATCCAAGAGGAACTTAACAAACTTGACAGGATTTCTTGACCTTTCCATATCAGTAACAAGCTGTTCACCGGTTTCTCTGAGGTGAGAAGTCATCACGGCCTCCATCGTTGAAAGACCATCAGGAACCCCGCGAAACAAATTATACATTCTTCCCAGGTCCTCAAGCTTGTCATCCATAAGCATATTCACTAAGCCTGGCGTATCCAAAAGCCTGGTCTTAATTTTAGGGGACTGTAAAACGATGTCCCTCCAAAGGTCCATGCCAAGCTCACGTACAGGAGTTTTATGGTTATCTGGAATATAAGTCCTGTCCATGTACCTCAGAATGTCATGGATCACCAGCAACACTGTCCTATTCTTAACCCAATTTCTGTAGACTTCCTCCAGAAACAAATCACCTTCGGCCTCTTCTAAACGTTTTGAAATCTCCCTTAGGCGGTTAGTCATAGTGGACTCTACCCCTGTATACAGCATCTCGCCAAAGTTGTGCAATACCATATCATATGCATCTCTAAGACAATGAAGAAAACATATTAGAAACATCATCTTACAGACTTTGCAGTCACAAGTTATTGCATATATGAGTCTGTAAACTTCGAGCAGTATCCAGATATCACAATAAATCTTTGCAGATTCTAACATACACAATTTTAATGAAATCTTTCAAGCAGAAAGGTAAATGATGCATCTACAAATGCAATTTTAAAGAAATCTTACATGCAGAAAGGTAAATTATGCAACTTGTCTTTTTCGAAATCTAGATAATATTTTACTCAATCATATGGTACTATCATAAAATTATTATATTAAGTGTAAAGAATAGTACTTATCAACATTATAAAGTATCTAATATCATCTCTAAGAGCATAATAACTGAAATATAAATTTAGAATACTCGGTAAGTTGCCCAAAGCACGCCATTTTACTATAATTACCTTTCACAGGTTTCCCTTGTATCAAGTATATATACCTTAACTGTCAAAGCTATAACAACAAAACAAATCTAATTTCAGGGAAATAATATCTTCAGCAATGCAAAAAACTTGACTATAAGAGCCGGTGCGTGTCAATTAGATCAAAAGCTCAGCGAAAAAACCTAGTTGAACGAAGAGAGGGAGCTTGAGTTGGGAATTAATATGCAAGGTTATTGTTATATTTCTAAAATGCGCCTCTTAAGTGCACATTGCTATATATTTAACCTCAGCCCGGTTTCCTCTTTCGTTATGACACATACCATTTAAGAATTCTGTATCGAATTCAATTGTGTATAGTAATAATAGTATAGAACAACGTTATAATTGTCCACGTGTGACAATGGGTAACATAAGCCTAAAAGTATCACCGCGATAAACAATTTCCCAAATCAAAAGTCCCTGTAACTATAACATAATTTTCCAATAGGGTGCTCCTTTAATATTTAATCTAAAATGGTCTAAAAATCATTTATATATCTGCAGACTGATGGAATTAATTGGATTCTGTTACATGTATCAGAGGGAATACCAATCAACAAGATGCAAGCAACTTTGACAAACATACACATGAAAAACAAAACAAAACTTCCACATAAAATGCAGCAGCAAACAATTCACTGGTGCAACTGAAAATCAATTTAATTAAGAGAATAAATAAGTGAAAGATTGAGGCTTACCTCTGGAGCTCATGGTAACTAAGAAGCCTACCATTGTGATTGTAAATTTCATTGATAGCATGCTCCAATTTCTTCCAAATCTTCTCGGCATACTTGGCATCAACAACCTTGCGCCTCTTAAAATTCTGTTCCTTCTGATTATTATCCATCTCTCCAGCTCTTGGCTCAATCTACTACTGTATCATTCACAAAAAATGAACTAAATCAGCACAATCATGTAGTACAAAATTGATCAGAAGTGAACTGACATTAACATTTACACTTTTTTATCAAGTAGAATCAGACACAACAATCATACAGTACAAAATTGTTATGCATGTAATTATAAGTCTAAGAAAGAACAAGAACTAAAGAAATGATCAGCAGTTTTTTTAAAGGTAAATGACTAGTACTTAAAAGATTGCACCTTGCTTTGAAATCTTTGAAGCAGGAGAGAATGAATTCAGGGATTCTTTTAATTTAGTTGAGACTCCGGTACATATTCACTTTAGGAGTAATGCTACCTACACAAAATTACAAAATCAGTTACTTATGGATTTCTACGAGAATGATATACTAACTTAAGGAGTAATGAGTAATGCATGCTAACTACACAAAATTACAAAATCAGTTACAGTTTTTTAAGAGAATGATGTGTCCAGTGAAGTATAAAGTTACCTAGTATTAATTATGCTGTCGGGTCATTTTTGTGGTACATGTTTATCATTTTATTTAAGAGTAAAGTGCATTTTGTGTATCTGCATTTGCAATACTGCACTTCTAAAACATAGTAAAGTGTATTTATATTTTTTTCTGTCATATTTTCATTATACATAAACTGTTGAGATGAATATTATTTGTTATACTTATATTTATTGAACATAGTTATTAATCTTTAAATATTATTAAATTCATTTCACAAATAACAAGCACATATCAAAAAAAAAAAAATCATGGTGCAACATTTTTATAAAATAATATAACTACAATAAAAAGAAAATAAAACCTTGGAAATATAACTTTAATCAATTTTGTCATGCCAGTCGAAAATTATTTAAACTAATTAGAGTTATTAAATAGTAAATGAGTAGTGCATTATGTCAGGATTGGAGGGAATTAAGTAGTTAGCATTCTAATTTCAAGTGCATTTATTTCTTCCACTCTTCAGTTAAATCTCACATGGAGAATTAGTAACAAGAAATGCTTAAATTTTCGTTGTCTGCTTGCTGGTTTTTCACAGACAAGCCTTACTTCTGTTGAAGAAAACCATATATCAGGTGTTAACCAGTCGATGGAGATTTTACACCATGTAGCTATAAGAGAGTTGATCAGAGAATATGGCTCAGAATCCCGAATAAGCAAGCATTTATCCTTTACAGATCGCATATATTCAAAAAAAGAGAGACAAATTTATGCTTTAAAAGGAAAATTATTCAGAGTACTATACTCCAACAGAAAATAAAGATGAGCTGAAGATATCTGGTAATAGCCTGAAGTTGCAGAGTCAGGCAAGATATCGGTACAAGTTTCTTCGAGTGCCATCCCTCTCCAAATATTCACGCTCAATCAAATCTTCAATTCTTTGTCCAATCACTATAGGGTCCGGCAGAAATCTTGGCTGCAGATGCTCTGTGACCTCCGCGATGATATCAGTATGATCCAGCAGTCGCCTTGATTTCATTATTCGTACTATTGCAGCATCAATATGATGCTTTCGGTTTTTCTCCACCCTCTGCCTTATCTCTAGTTTCTCAGAATCAGAATCCTTTTGAGCAGAAGCAGTTCTTATAGTTAGTTTGTACCTTTTGCCAGTGAAATTTTCATTCACGGAAAATAAGTCCCCCTCACTGACATCCTTGGTGTCCGGATCTTTTTTCAGTACATTCTTTCCCTCGACACAAGCCAAGGAGTGCAGGCTCCTCTTTAAGTCTGATGGAGGGATCTCTGTAGCCTCCTCGATCTCTCTATAGCTATACTGATCAGCATTATTGAACATCATGAGGACACACATCTGATAAGTGGATACAGTCAACTGATGCTCTTGCCCCTTCCCAAAGATTGCCTTCAAGACAGCTGTGCCCATGTTTGTTTGCCAAGACAATCTACGGCCTGCATGAATTCCTAGGTAATAAGAGCGGAACTTCTCACAGAGAGCTGAAATTTCGGCTGGCAGGTTGCAAGTGACAGTGGGCTGGGGAGGCCATGACCCTGTCGTCATAACTTGGACAACCAATGTAGGACTGTCTACCAGCTCTGCCTCATGGGCCCAATAGAACCCCTGCATTGTTTCTTGAGAAGTTACCATATCCGTGAGCATTCTTTCTAATTTTAATGTGAACTGATATCCAAATTCAGCCTTTAGCATAAGAATCAGACTTCTCTCAGCATTTTCAGAAACATATTTTCCTGACAACAGCCGTTGAGCTAACTGTTGCTTATAGTATTTCTCAAAAACATCTTTCTCCTTTAAGTAACGGAGGAGCACCACTATCTTGTTAAGAGAAGCCTCAACATTCTCCTCACTGACTGCCTTCAGACCTTTCCTCAGTGTATGATCCAGAAACAATGAGACGAATTCAGCAGAGTGAGGATTCAGATTAAAGATGCTTTCAAATGACAAATCAAAAGCATTTTGAAATGTCTTATCATCGCTAAATGCCATATATATTATATTATCATATTTCTCCTTGACATCCAAGAGGAACTTAACAAACTTTACCGGATTTCTTGCCCTTTCCATATCAGTAACAAGCTGTTCACCGGTTTCTCTGAGGTGAGAAGCCATCACAGCCTCCATCATTGAAAGACCATCTGGAACCCCGCAAAACAAATTGTACATTTTTCTCAGGTCCTCAATCTTGTCACCCATAAGCATATTCACTAAGCCTGGCGTATCCAAAAGCCTGGTCTTAATTTGAGGGGACAGTAAAACGATGTCCCTCCAAAGGTCCATGCCAAGTTTAAGTACAGGGGTTTTATGGTTATCTGGAATGTAAGTCCTGTCCATGTAACTCAGAATGTCATGGATCATCTGCAAAGCTTTCTTATGATCGACCCAATTTCTATGGACTTCCTCCAGAAACAAATCACCTTTGGCCTCTTCTAAACCTTTTGAAATCTCTTTTAGGCGGTTAGTCATAGTGGACTCTACCCCTGTATACAGCATCTCGCCAAAGTTGTGCAATACCATTTCATATGCATCTCTAAGACAATGAAGAAAACATATAAGAAACATCATCTTACAGACTTTGCAGTCACAAGTTATTGCTTATATGAGTCTGTAAACTTCGAGCAGTATCCAGATATCACAATAAATCTTTGCAGATTCTAACATACACAATTTTAATGAAATCTTTCAAGCAGAAAGGTAAATGATGCAACTACAAATGCAATTTTAAAGAAATCTTACAAGCAGAAAGGTAAATTATGCAACTTGTCTTTTTCAAAATCTAGATAATATTTTACTTAATCATATGATACTATCATAACAATTATTATATTAAGTGTAAAGAGTAGTCCTTATCAACATTATAAAGTATCTAATATCATCTCTAAGAGCATAATAACTGAAATATAAATTTAGAATACTCGGTAAGTTGCCCAAAGCACGCCATTTTACTATAATTAGCTTTCACGGTTTTCCCTTGTATCTAATATATATTCCTTAACTGTAAAAGCTATAACAACTACAAAACAAATCTAATTTTAGGGAAATAATATCTTCAGCAATGCAAAAAACTTGACTACAAGAGCCGGTGCGTGTCAATTAGATCAAAAGCTCAGCGAAAAAACCTAGTTGAACAAAGAGAGGGAGCTTGAGTTGGGAAATTAATATGCAAGGTTATTGTTATATTTCTAAAATGCGTCTTTTAAGTGCACATTGCTATATATTTAACCTCAGAACCATTTCCTCTTTCGTTATGACATATACCATTTAAGAATTCTGTATCGAATTCAATTGTGTATAGTAATAATAGAATAGAACAATGTTATAATTGTCCACGGCCACGGGTGACAATGGGTAACATAAGCCTAAAAGTATCACCGCAATAAACAATTTCCCAAATCAAAAGTCCCTGTAACTATAACATGATTTTCCAATAGGGTGCTTCTTTAATATTTAATCTAAAATGGTCTAAAAATCATTTATATATCTGCAGACTGATGGAATTAATTGGATTCTGTTATTGGATTCTGTTACATGTATCAGAGGGAACAACAATCTACAAGATGCAAGCAACTTTGACCAACATAAACACGAAAAACAAAACAAAACTTGCACATAAAATGCAGCAGCAAACAATTCACTGGTGCAACTGGAAATCAATTTAATTAAGAGAATAAATAAGTGAAAGATTGAGGCTTACCTATAGAGCTCATGGTAACTAAGAAGCCTACCATTGTGATTGTAAACTTCATTGATAGCATGCTCCAATTTCTTCCAAATCTTCTCGGCATACTTGGCATCAACAACCTTGCGCCTCTTAAAATTTTGTTCCTTCTGATTATTATCCATCTCTCCAGCTCTTGGCTCAATCTACTACTGTATCATTCACAAAAAATGAACTAAATCAGCACAATCATGTAGTACAAAATTGATCATAAGTGAACTGACATTAACATATACACTCTTTTTATCAAGTAGAATACAGACACAACAATCATACAGTACAAAATTGTTATGCTTGTAATTATAAGTCTAACAAAGAATAAGAATTAAAGAAATGATCAGAAGTTTTTTTAAAGGTAAATTATTAGTACTTAAAAGATTGCACCTTGCTTTGAAATCTTTTAAGCAGCAGAGAATGAATTGAGGAATTCTTTTAATTTAGTTGAGACTCTGGTACATATTCATTTTAGGAGTAATGCTACCTGCACAAAATCACAAAATCAGTTACTTATGGATTTCTACGAGAATGATATACTCACTTAAGGAGTAATGAGTAATGCATGCTAACTACACAAAATTACAAAATCAGTTACAGTTTTTTAAGAGAATGATGTGTCTAGTGAAGTATAAAGTTACCTAGTATTAATTATGCTGTCGGGTCATTTTTGTGGTACATGTTTATCATTTTATTTAAGAGTAAAGTGCATTTTGTGTATCTGCACTTGCAATACTGCACTTCCAAAACATAGAAGTGTATTTATATTCTTTTCAAGAGAGAACCGGTCCTTAAAATAGAACCATAGAACCATTAAGTTTCCGCTGCAGAACCCTAAATTTTAAATAATTTTTAGGATCTAAATCTATATACATATTCTTTTTCCATGTTTTTTCATCTTTGTATGTGTTCAAAAATAATTTTAAAATATAATACATAGATATTGACATTTTTTGCATGCGGATTCTCTCTTTTATGGTTATCTGTTGAACATGACCCCGTTTGTTATACTTATATTTATTGTACATAGTTATTAATCTTTAAATATTATTAAATTCATTTCACAAATAACAAGCACATATAAAAAAATCATGGTGCAACATTTTTATAAAATAATATAGCTACAATAAAAAGAAAATAAAACCTTGAAAATATAACTTTAATTAATTTTTTTCACGGTAGTCCGAAAATTATTTAAACTAATTAAAGTTATTAAAATAGTATATGAGAAGTGCATTATGTGAGGATCCGAGGGAATTAAATAGCTAGCATTCTAATTTCAAGTGCATTTATTTCTTCCACTGTTTTCACATATCGAGAATTAGTAAGAAGAAATGCTTAAATTTTCGTTGTCTGCTTGCTGGTTTTTCACAAACAAGCCTTCCTTCTGTTGAAGAAAACTATATATCAGGTGTTATCTAGTGAATGGAAATTCTACACCATGTAGCTATAAGAGAGTTGATTAGAGAATATGGCTCAGGATCCCGAATAAGCAAGCATTTATCCTTTACAGATCGCAAATATTCAAAAAAAAAGAGACAAATTTATGCTTTAAAAGGAAAATTATTAAGAGTACTATACTCCAACAGAAAATAAAGATGAGCTGAAGATATCTGGTAATAGCCTGAAGTTGCAGAGTCAGGCAAGATATCGGTACAAGTTTCTTCGAGTGCCATCCCTCTCCAAATATTCACGCTCAATCAAATCTTCAATTCTTTGTCCAATCACTATAGGGTCCGGCAGAAATCTTGGCTGCAGATGCTCTGTGACCTCCGCGATGATATCAGTATGATCCAGCAGTCGCCTTGATTTCATTATTCGTACTATTGCAGCATCAATATGATGCTTTCGGTTTTTCTCCACCCTCTGCCTTATCTCTAGTTTCTCAGAATCAGAATCCTTTTGAGCAGAAGCAGTTCTTATAGTTAGTTTGTACCTTTTGCCAGTGAAATTTTCATTCACGGAAAATAAGTCCCCCTCACTGACATCCTTGGTGTCCGGATCTTTTTTCAGTACATTCTTTCCCTCGACACAAGCCAAGGAGTGCAGGCTCCTCTTTAAGTCTGATGGAGAGATCTCTGTAGCCTCCTCGATCTCTTTATAGCTATACTGATCAGCATTATTGAACATCATGAGGACACACATCTGATAAGTGGATACAGTCAACTGATGCTCTTGCCCCTTCCCAAAGATTGCCTTCAAGACAGCTGTGCCCATGTTTGTTTGCCAAGACAATCTACGGCCTGCATGAATTCCTAGGTAATAAGAGCGGAACTTCTCACAGAGAGCTGAAATTTCGGCTGGCAGGTTGCAAGTGACAGTGGGCTGGGGAGGCCATGACCCTGTCGTCATAACTTGGACAACCAATGTAGGACTGTTTACCAGCTCAGCATCATGGGCCCAATAGAACCCCTGCATTGTTTCTTGAGAAGTTACCATATCCGCGAGCATTCTTTCTAATTTTAATGTGAACTGATATCCAAATTCAGCCTTTAGCATAAGAATCAGACTTCTCTCAGCATTTTCAGAAACATATTTTCCTGATAACAGCCGTTGAGCTAAGTGTTGCTTATAGTATTTCTCAAAAACATCTTTCTCCTTTAAGTAACGGAGGAGCATCACTATCTTGTTAAGGGCAGCCTCAACATTCTCCTCACTGACTGCCTTCAGACCTTTCCTCAGTGTATGATCCAGAAACAATGAGACGAATTCAGCAGAGTGAGGATTCAGATTAAAGATGCTTTCAAACGACGAATCAAAAGCATTTTGAAATGTCTTATCATCGCTAAATGCCAGATATATTATATTATCATATTTCTCCTTGACATCCAAGAGGAACTTAACAAACTTTACTGGATTTCTTGCCCTTTCCATATCAGTAACAAGCTGTTCACCGGTTTCTCTGAGGTGAGAAGCCATCACAGCCTCCATCATTGAAAGACCATCTGGAACCCCGCAAAACAAATTGTACATTTTTCTCAGGTCCTCAAGCTTGTCACCCATAAGCATATTCACTAAGCCTGGCGTATCCAAAAGCCTGGTCTTAATTTTAGGGGACAGTAAAACGACGTCCCTCCAAAGATCCATGCCAAGCTTAAGTACAGGGGTTTTATGGCTATCTGGAATATAAGTCCTGTCCATGTAACTCAGAATGTCATGGATCATCTGCAAAGCTTTCTTATGATCAACCCAATTTCTGTGGACTTCCTCCAGAAACAACTCATCTTTGGCCTCTTCTAAACCTTTTGAAATCTCTTTTAGGTGGTCAGTCATAGTGGACTCTACCCCTGTATACAGCATCTCGCCAAAGTTGTGCAATACCATTTCATATGCATCTCTAAGACAATGAAGAAAACATATAAGAAACATCATCTTGCAGACTTTGCAGTCACAAGGCATTGCATATATGAGTCTGTAAACTTCGAGCAGTATCCAGATATCACAATAAATCTTTGCAGATTCTAACATACACAATTTTAATGAAATTTTACGAGCAGAAAGGTAAATGATGCAGTTATAAATGCAATTTTAATGAAATATTGTGAGCAGAAAGGTAAATGGTGCAACTACAAATGCAATTTGAATGAAATCTTACGAGCAGAAAGGTAAATGATGCAGCTACAATGGCAATTTTAATGAAATCTTACAAGCAGAAAGGTAAATGATGAACATCTTCAACAATGCAAAAAATTTGATGGTAAGAGCTAGTGTGTGTCAAGTAGATCAAAAGCTCAGCGAAAAACCCTAGTTAAACAAAGAGAGGGAGCTTGAGTTGGGAATTAATATGCAAGGTTATTGTTATATTTCTAGAATGCGTCTCTCAAGTGCAAATTGCTATATATTTAACCTCAGCCCGATTTCCTTTTTTGTTATGAAATATATCATTTAAGAATTCTGTATCAATTCTTCAATCGTGTATTGTAATAATAGAACAACGTTATAATTGTCCACATGTGATAATGGGTAACATTAGCTTAAAAGTATCATGGCCCGATTTCTTTTTTCTATATGACATATACCATTTAAGAATCGATTTTGTATCAAATTCAATTGTTTATAATTAAAGTGTGACAATGGATAACATTAGTTTAAAAGTATTACTGCAAGAAACAATTTCCCAAATCAAAACTCCATGTGTCTATCACATAATTTTCCAATAGGGTGATTCTTCAATATCTAATTTAAAATTATCTCATTTTTATATATCTGCGGACTGATGGAATTAATGGGAAGTCCCAGATATGATAAATGTTTACAGATGTTTCAAGACTAGTAGCAAAATACACTTTAAGATCCTGTTACATGTATCAGAGTGAATAACAATCAACAAGATGCAAGCAACTTTGACAAACATAAACAAGAGAAATGCAGTAGCAAACAATTCACTGGTGCAACTGAAAATCAATGCAAAAGAGTAAATAAGTGAAAGATTGAGGCTTACCTATAGAGTTCCTCGTAGCTAAGACGAAAAGCATTGTAATTGTAGATTTCACTGATAGCATGCTCCAATTTTTTCCAAATCTTCTCGGCATACTTGGCATCAACAACCTTGCGCCTCTTAAATTTTTGTTCCTTCCGATTAATATCCATCTCTTCAACTCTTAACTCAATCTACGGATGTACCATTCGGAAAATGAACTCGATCAGCACAATCATGTAGTACAAAATTGATCAGAATTGAACTGACTTTAACATAAACACTTTTTTTTAAGGAGAATACAGACACAACACAATCATACCATACAAAATTCTTATGCATGTAATTAATCAGTCTAAGAAAGAACAAGAATTAAAGAAATGATCAGAATTTTTTTTTAAACAGATTGTACTTGAGGAAAACACCAACCTGCTCTAGCTCTTTTCAATGTAAATTGGTACTTAAAATATTGAACCTTGCTTTGAAATCTTGTAAGTTGCAGAGAATGAACTCAAGAAATCCTTTTAATTTAGTTGAGTACGTATTCACTTTAAGAGTAATGCTCCCTACATAAAATTACAAAATTTGTTACTTATGGATTTCAAAAGATGATATAAACGCTTAAGAAGTACTCCCTCGGTCCCATTCACATTTCTATTTTTGTTGGTCAAACTGAAAATTTATATCTTAAAGTTTATTTAAAATTATTTCTAATGATATATTTTTTAATTTTTACAGTATCAATTAATAAAATATTAATAAATTTCAGTCAAACTTTAGTCAATTTGAGACGGAGGGAGTAATGACTAATGCATGCTAACTACACAAAATTACAAAATCAGTTACAACTTTTCTAAAGAGTGATGTGTCTATCCATATCCAAGTATAAAGTAGTATTAATTAAGATGTCGGTCATTTTTCTCATGCATGTTTCTCATTTTATTTAAATATATTTTAATTTGTTTTATTTATAATTTTTTCTTTCATGTTCTCATTATACATAAACAGTTTAAGATGAATATTATTTTGTTAATTTTTTTTTGCCACATGTTATTTTATATTTACCGTACATAGTTATTAATCTTTATATATTATTAAATTCATTTCACAAGTAACAAGCATATATCATAAAAGTTCATGGTATAACATTTTTATAAAATAATATAACTAGAATAAAAGGAAAATAAAATCTTGACAATAGAAATATGATCAACTTTGTCATGATAGTCGAAAATTATTTAAACTAATTAAAATTATTAAAATAATAAATGAGAAGCGCAACAAAATAACAAAAAAAAATCAAACGACTAATAACTAATTCAAAAAGATACATATCAAAAGATTTTATGTACTTAATCATATTCATAATTTAAAATAAGGAATTACAACAAATCTGCATTATTTATGGTTTATTTTGCTAGCTCCTTTACTTTGAGATTATCTTCAATTTTTAATTTATGTTTAAATATTTAAATTGTAATAATAACCTATAATGGCATTAAATATGTGAGGATCAGAGGGAATTAAATAACTAGCAATCTAGCATTATTGTTTATAAGATGCATTCTGTTCAATATCCTCCTATTTCTCATTTGTGACTTCCACATTACAAGTTTGATCTCATTTTGTAAGAACTCCAAGTAATTGTTACAAGAAATGTTCAAATTTTCGAATGTGTTAATTTGTTTTGTTTGTCTAATTTATTTATAGTGTTGACCTTAACCATCAGGATTGGTCTGTATACAAGACTGATCAACAGCAAGCTTAATGAAGGACTACATAATCACTATTACTAAGCCTGTGATACAAGGAATACCATACTTACCTCAGACAAGCTTCCTTCTGTTAAACATATTGCCTGTAATATGAAGTTTTATGCCATGTAGCTAAAATTGAGTTGATCAGAGAAATTGGCTCAAACACCCGAATAAGCATAGAAAATTAATCCTTTACGGCTTGCAAGTTGCAAAGATTCAAAAATATATTTATGTTAAATGTGAAATAAAATTGGTGTACAATACTCCAACGATAAACAAGGTGACTTGAAAAAATTCTAGTGTCATCCTAAAGTTGTATATAAGGCAAGATCGGTACAAGTTTCTTGCTGTGTCGTGCCCATCCAAGTACTCACACTCAATCAAATACCTTATTCTTGTCTCCATCAATAAGGGTTCACCTGAAATCTGAACTGCAGATGCTTTATGACTTCTGCAATAAATTTTGTAGCCTGCTTTTAACGCGATGGAAGGATATCTGTAGCCTGCTTGATCCCTTTATGTACTGATCAGCACCATTGAATGAAGATCATGAGGACACACATCTCATATGTAGATACATTCAGCTTATTTCTCTGCGCCTTCCCAAAAGCTGCATTTTAAGTCCAAAGTGCGCATGTTAGTTTGCCAAGACAACAGCCTGGGTGCGTTCCTAGATAATGAGAGCGGAACTTCTCACACAGAGCTGACGTTGCAGCTGGCAGGTTGCAAGTGACAATGGGCAAGATCTTAATATATATTGTCATTTGTAAATTGAGGTAGTTCCGAACTCTTTATTTCTTCACTTCGACGTATCAGCTTTCTTTAAGTAGTCCTCACAATCACAGTGTTCATTAAGCTTCCAAAACTAGATCTTGTTGAACTCATCAAGAAATAAAAAGATAGCTCAAAATAATCCCTGTAGGCTGCATGTCCTAACTCTTATGACATAATTCCTTTTTGTGTTTTATAATATTTGACTCCCGTAATCGGACCGAGACGATATCATCTGATCAAGAAGTCATTTATTTGGTTTGTGCCACTTCATAGTTGATTAATCTTGCCAACGTTGTGCAATACCATATTATAAGCATTTCTGAAACATTAAAGAAAACATATTAGAAACATCCTCGTTTGTATAAAAAGTTGTTAGCAACAGAAATTGGGCTGTACATAGGAATTAGTAACATGAAAAAAGGGATTAAACTGGACGATACTAGCTCATAAAGTGGATTTTATAATCTATTTTATTAAATTTCTTTTTCAACATGTATTCCATCATCAATTCATCATGTTATCCCAAGTGCAAGAAGATTTTAGAATTCAGCTAAAAGATCTTGATAGGCATCGGAAGATAAACATAGACAACCATCCCGGAGTGAGTTTACAATTGGATAGGCCCAGCAGAGTGCTTTCACCGTTTGTATTTTTTTCGATCTCCAGTTGCACCTAATTATTTAGTGAAATTCAGACACAACACAATCATACAGTACAAAATTGTTAAAAGGAAAAAAAAGTGAACTGATACAAATACTAATATGCATGTAAATAAGTCAAGAAAGAACAAGAATGAAAGAAATGATCAGCAGAAAAATGTTAATAACATTGTAATTAAGAAAAAGACTAATCCGGGCTAGCTTCTTTAAAGGTGAATTAGTGAAAGACTGCACCTTTCTTTAAAAGTTTTTGAGTTGCAGAGAAGTGAATTCAAGAACCCTTTGAATTTACTCCAGGCTATTAGCACATACTCAACTTAAATAGGTGCCTCACTTGATTTTGTAATTAATCTGGAAAAATTGAATCTTTTGGATTTTTGAATATTAAGAGAAGTGCTAGGTATCTGAATTGGGTATTATAAAAGGTTCATGAATGATGTGGCGGAGAATATACGCTATTTCTATTATCATTCGCGGGTAAAATGGAAGATATTAATTGGCGTGGTTGATGTGAAGGAGGTCAGTCTCATTTATTATCTTCGTAACCGACAATGTCTTTTGCAATTTTTTTTTTCTGGAATCAATTTGAGGTCCCTGACATTTTCCTGTAATGATATCAGGTTCACCATAAAAGATCCTGTAATGATATCTGGTTCACCAAAAAAGATAGATCCACTTTTTCAGAAAAAGAAATGAATAAAATCTACGTGGCTATATAAATATTTTGACATTAACAAAAATCAACGTATTCATTTCGAAAAGAATCTACTGGCAACAGTTTGATTCATATTAGACTCTAACATTTTCATGCTAAGCACCAAATTTCATTTTCATACATAATTTCATTTTCAAACATTCACGAATCATTTTGGCGTCTCTAGCATTTCACATTTAAACGGGGTTATTTCAACAAGACCAAATATAAGGAGATCTCATGAGACCTGAGGGCCTCAACGTACCATCAATTTTGTTCCAACTTTTCAACCCTGCAAAAAGTATTCAAGCCTTACAGCAAAACAAGTGTATGTTGGTCAAGACAGAAGAGTGTACTGTTAGTATTAGTTACCCAGGCAAAATGCATGAGCCATGGAGCTATCAGTTCTGAGTTGTCTATATATAGAGAAACATACCTGCTCAACACAAAGCCATATGAAAAATCTCTTGCATTGTAAAGTCTAAGTGAGGATTAGAGGGAACTAAACATGCAGCATTGTTGTTTGATTACACTTTATGTTTAGTTTCCTCTAATATCTTACCTGTGGCTTTCACTTCTCTCCGCGTTCATTAAAACTCCTCTTCACCGCACATCTCCTTGATTCTACTGTGTATTGCCCTATGTGAGAATCGCAGGGAATTAAATAGCCAGCATCTTTGTTTATAAGATGCATTCTGTTTAATTTCCTCCGATATCTCATTTGTGGCTTGCACAATATTAGTTTCATCTCATTTCGCAAGAACTTCAAGAAAATACTAACAAGAAATGTAGCTATAAGAGATTTGACTAAAGAATAAGGCTCAGAATCCCGAATAAGCAAGCATTTATCCTTTACAGATCGCAACATTCAAAAAAAGACAAATTTATGGTTTAAAAGGAAATATATTCAGAGTACTATACTCCAACAGTAAATAAAGATGAGTTCAAGATATCTGGTAATATCCTAAAGTTGCAGACTCAGGCAAGATATCGGTACAAGTTTCTTTGAGTGCCATCCCTTTCCAATATTCACGCTCAATCAAACTCTCAATTCTTCTTCCAATCACTATAGGGTCTGCCAGGAATCTTGGCTGCAGATGCTCTGTGACCTCCGCGATGATATCAGTATGATCCAACACTCGCCTTGATTTCATATTCGTACTATTGCAGCATCAATATGATGATTTCGGTTATTCTCCACTCTCTGCCTTATCTCTACTTTCTTAGGATCAGATTCCTTTTCAGCTGAAACAGTTCTTATAGTTAGTTTGTAACTTTTGCCAATGAAATTTTCATTCACGGAAAATAAATCCCCCTCACTGACATCCTTGGTCTCCGGATCTTTTTTTCAGTACATTCTTTCCCTCGACACAAGCCAAGGAGTGCAGGCTCCTCTTCAAGTCTGATGGAGGGATCTCTGTAGCCTCCTGGATCTCTCTATAGCTATACTGATCAGCATTATTGAACATCATGAGGACACACATCTGATAAGTAGATACGGTCAACTGATGCTCTTGTCCCTTCCCAAAGATTGCCTTCAAGACAGCTGTGCCCATGTTAGTTTGCCAAGACAATCTACGGCCTGCATGAATTTCTAGATAATAATAGCGGAACTTCTCACAGAGAGCTGACATTTCAGCTGGCAGGTTGCAAGTGACAGTGGGCTGGGGAGGCCATGACCCTGTCGTCAGAACTTGGACTATAAATGTAGGGCTGTCTACCAGCTCAGCATCATGGGCCCAATAGAACCCCAGCATTGTTTCTTGAGAGGTTATCATGTCCGCGAGCATTCTTTCTGCTTTTAAATGAACTGATATCCAAATTCAGTCTTTAGCATAACAATCAGACTTCTCTCAGCATTGTAAGAAACAGTTTTTGCTGACAACAGCCGTTGAGCTAAGTGTTGCTTATAGTATTTCTCAAAAACATCTTTCTCCTTTAAGAAACGGAGGAGCACCACTATCTTGTTAAGAGCAGCCTCACATTCTCCTCACTGACTACCTTCAGACCTTTCCTCAATGTATAATCCAGAATAATGAGATGAATTCAGAAGAGCGAGGATTCAGATTAAAGATGCTTTCAAACGACGAATCAAAGCATTTTGAAATGTCTTATCATCACAAAATGCCAGATATATTATTTTATCATATTTCTCCTTGACATCCAAGAGGAACTTAACAAACTTCACAGGATTTCTTGCCCTTTCCGTAATCAGCAACAAGCTGTTCACCGGTTTCTCTGAGGTGAGAAGTCATCACAGCCCTTCACATCGTTGAAAGACCATCAGGAACCCCCCGTGAAACAAATTATACATTCTTCTCAGGTCCTCAATCTTGTCATCCATAAGCATATTCACTAAGCCCCGGCGTATCCAAAGCCTGGTCTTAATTTTAGGGGACTGTTAAAACCAATGTCCCTCCAAGGTGCATGCCAAGCTCACGTACAGGGGTTTATGGTTATGTGGATATAAGTCCTTGTCCATGTACCTCAGAATGTCATGGATCATCAGCAACACTGTCCTATTCTTAACCCAATTTTTGGAAGACTTCCTCCAGAAACAAAATCACCTTCCTCGGCCTCTGCTAAACGTTTTGAAATCTCCCTTAGGCGGTTAGTCATAGTGGACTCTACCCCTGTATACAGCATCTCGCCAAAGTTGTGCAATACCATTTCATATGCATCTCTAAGACAATGAAGAAACATATTAGAAACATCATCTTACAGACTTTGCAGTCACAAGTTATTGCATATATGAGTCTGTAAACTTCAAGCAGTATCCAGATATCACAATAAATCTTGGCAGATTCTAACAAACACAATTTTAATGAAATCTTTCAAGCAGAAAGGTAAATGATGCAACTACAAATGCAATTTAAAAAAAAATCTTACAAGCAGAAAGGTAAATTATGCAACTTGTCTTTTTCAAAATCTAGATAATATTTTACTTAATCATATGATACTATCATAACAATTATTATATTAAGTGTAAAGAGTAGTCCTTATCAACATTATAAAGTATCTAATATCATCTCTAAGAGCATAATAACTAAAATAAATTTAGAATACTCGGTAAGTTGCCCAAAGCACGCCATTTTACTATAATTAGCTTTCATGGTTTTCCCTGTATCTAATATATTTCCTTAACTGTAAAAGCTATAACAACTACAAAACAAATCTAATTTTAGGGAAATAATATCTTCAGCAATGCAAAAAACTTGACTACAAGAGCCGGTGCGTGTCAATTAGATCAAAAGCTCAGCGAAAAAACCTGTTGAACAAAGAGAGGGAGCTTGAGTTGGGAAATTAATATGCAAGGTTATTGTTATATTTCTATAATGCGTCTTTTAAGTGCACATTGCTATATATTTAACCTCATCCCCGTTGACACGTGTATGGGTATCTGAACACTTTACATCATCCCAGATTCCGATTCCGTAGTTTTTTTAGGATAATTGAGAATCGTGACATGGATCCGGAATTGACTCGGTAAGGTACTTTTCACTTAAGTGTTCCCGCAAGTAAAACGTTATATAGACTGATGTATGTATAACATCATAAATAGTGTCTATATTGCACATAAATCGCACTAAACTGAAATTTGGGAGGCATAAATCAATCGAACAACCATGAGAACAAGTCATTCTTGATCTTTGATCTCTATAACAAGTTGAAACACGCACCTAAGTTTTTCATTTTGACGCTGGTATGCTACAAAGGTGAGTTTCCCGGTTGTAATTAGAAAGGATCCGACTCAGATCCCATACCCACACACCCGGTCATGTCCGTGGACACGGGTATAAGGCACAAAAATGGAGAGGCACGAGTAAACAAAGGTAATGTCATAACGAAGAGGAAACGT
>NC_030389.2:45822111-45825252 GCF_001625215.2 Daucus carota subsp. sativus | reverse complement strand
CTAAACCCTAAACATAAAAACCTAAACACTAAACCCTAAACCCTAAAACCTAAACCCGAAACCCTAAACCATAAACCCTAAACCCTAAACCCTAAACCCAAAACACTAAAACCCTAAACCCGAACCCCTAACCCTAAACCCGAAACCCTAAACCTAAACCCTGACCCGAAACCTGAACCTAACCCGGAACCCTAAACCCTGAACACTAAACCCTAAACCTGAACCCTAAACCCTGAACCCTAAAACCCTGAACCCTAAAACCCTGAACCCTAAACCCTGAACACTAAACCCTAACCCGGAACCCTGAACCCTGAACCTAAACCCTGAACCCTAAAACCCTAAACCATGACCCTAAACCCTGAACCCCTAACCACTGAACCCTAAACCCTGAACCCTAAACCCTAAACCCTAAACTAAACCTAAACCCAGAAACCCTAACCTAAACCCATAAACCTACCTAACCCAAAACCCTAAACCCTAAACCCTAAAAACCCAAACCTAAACCGAAACCCTAACCAAACCCGAACCCTAAACCTAAAACCTACCCCTAACCCTAAACCCTAAAAAAAACCCTAAAACCCGAAACCCTAAACCTAAACCCACCTAAACCCAATACCTAAACCCTAAACCCTAAACCCTAAAACCCTAAACCTAAACCCTAAACCCTAAACCCTAAAACCCAAACCCTAAAAACCCTAAACACTAAACCTACTAAACCCTAAACCCTAAACCCTAAACCCTAAACCCGAAACCCTAAACCTAACCTAAACCCTAAACCCTAAACCTAACCCTAAACCCTAAACCCTAAACCCTAAACCCAAACCCTAAACCAAACCTAACAAACCTAAACCCTAAACCCTAACCTAAACCCTAAAAACCCCCCTAAACCCTAACCCAAAAACCCTAACCTAAACCCTAAAACCCTAAACCCTAACCCTAAACCCTAACCTAAACCCTAAACCCTAAACCCTAAACCCTAACCCTAAAAACCTAAACCTAAACCTAAACCAAACCCTAAACCCTAAACCAAACCCTAAAAACCCTAAACCCTAAACCAAACCTAAAACCTAAACCTAAACCCTAAAACCTAAACCCTAAACACCCTAAACCCTAAACCCCTAAACCCTAAACCCTAAACCTAAACCCGAACCCTAAACCCTAAACTAAACCCTAAACACTAAACCTAACCAAACCCTAAACCCTAAACCAACCCTAAACCCTAAACCCTAAACCCAAACCCAAACACCTAAACCCGAAACCCTAAACCCTAAACCTAAACCCAAAACCCTAAACCCTAAACCTAAACCCTAACCCAAACCTAAACCCTAAACCCTAAAACCCAAACCCTAAACCTAACCCAAAAAAACCCAAACCCTAAACCCTAAAAACCCTAACACTAACCCTAAACCCTAAACCCTAAAACCTAAACCTATAAACCCGAAACCCTAAACCCTAAACCCTAAACCCCCTAAACCCTAAACCTAAACCCTAAACCCTAAACCCTAAAAACCCTAAACCCTAAACCCTAAACCCTAAACCCTAAACCCTAAACTAACACTAAACCCGAAACCCTAAACCTAAACCCTAAACCCTAAAACCCTAACCTAAAAACCCAAACAAAAACCCTAAACCCGAAATAAACCAACCCCTACCCTAAACCCTAAACCCTAAAAAACCCTAACCTAACCCTAAACCTAAACCCTAAACCATAACCATAACCCTAAACCCGAAACACGAAACCTAACCCGAACCCTAAACCCTAAACCCGAAACCCTAAACCCTAAACCCTAACCCTAACCCTAAAACCCTAAAACCCTAAAACCCTAAACCCTAACCCTAAAAACCCTAAACCCTAAACCCTAAACCCTAAACCCTAAACCCTAAAACCCTAAACCCTAAACCCTAAACCCTAAACCCTAAACCCCTAAACCCCAAACACCTAAAACCTAAACCCTAAACAACCCTAAACCCTAAACCCAAACCCTAAACCCTAAACCCAACCCTAAACCCTAAACCCTAACACTAAACCTAAACCCTAAACCCTAAACCCTAAACCCTAAACCCTAAACCCTAAACCCTAAACCCGAAACCCCTAAACCCTAAACCCAAAACCCAACCCTAAACCCTAAACCCTAACCTAAAACTAACCCTAAAAACCCTAACACCAAAACCCTAAACCCTAACCCTAAACCCTAAACCCTAAACCCTAAACCCACCCGAAACCCTAAACCAAACCCGAACCCCTAAAACCAACCAAACACCCAAACCCGAACCCGAACCCTAACCCTAACCCTAAAACCCTAAACCCTAAACCCTAAACCCAAACCCTAAACCCTAAACCCTAAAAACCCTAAACCCTAAACCAAACCTAAACCCTGAACCCGAAACCCTGAACCCTGAACCCTGAACCCTGAACCCTGAACCCTGAACCCTGAACCCTGAACCTGAACCCTGAACCCTGAACCCTGAAACCCTGAACCCTGAACCCTGAACCCTGAACCCTGAACCCTGAACCTAAACCCTAAACCCTAAACCCTAAACCCTAAACCCTGAACCCTAAACCCTGAACCCTGAACCCTGAAACCCTAAACAACCCTAAAACCCTGACCCTAACCCTGAACCCTACCCTGAACCCTAAACCCTAAACCCTAAACCCTAAACCCTAAACCCTAAACCCTAAACCCTAAACCTAAACCCAAACCCTAAACCGAAACCCTAAAAACCCTAAACCAAACCCTAAACCCCTAAACCCTAAACCCTAACCCTAAACAACCCTAAACCCTAAACAAAAAAAACCCTAAACCCTAAACCCTAAACCCTAAACCCTAAACCCGAAACCCTAAACCGAACCACCCTAACCCTAAACCCTAACCCTAACCCTAAACCCTAACCCTAAACCCTAAACCTAAACCCTAAACCCTAAACCCATAAAACCCTAAACCCGAACCCTAAACCCTAAACCCGAACCTAAACCCTAAACCTAACCCTAAACCCAACCTAACTAACCCAAACCTAAACCCTAAACCCTAAAACCCAAACCTAAACCCTAAACCCTAAACCCAAACCCTAAAACCCTAAACCAAACCCTAAACCCTAAACCTAAACCCTAAACCAAACCCTAAACCCTAAACCCTAAACTAC
>NC_030389.2:43049462-43157011 GCF_001625215.2 Daucus carota subsp. sativus | reverse complement strand
GCATGAAAATGTTAGAGTCTAATATGAATCAAACTGTTGCCAGTAGATTCTTTTGAAATGAATACGTTGATTTTTGTTAATGTCAAAATATTTATATAGCCACGTAGATTTTATTCATTTCTTTTTCTGAAAAAGTGGATCTATCTTTTTGGTGAACCGGATATCATTACAGGATCTTTTATGGTGAACCTGATATCATTACAGGAAAAATGTCAGGGACCCTCAAATTGATTCCAGAAAAAAAAAATTGCAAAAGACATTGTCGGTTACGAAGAAATAAATGAGACTGACCTCCTTCACATCAACCACGCCAATGAATATCTTTCATTTTACCCGCGAATGATAATAGAATTAGCGTATATTCTCCGCCACATCATTCATGAACCTTTTATAATACCCAATTCAGATACCTAGCACTTCTCTTAATATTCAAAAATCCAAAAGATTCAATTTTTCCAGATTAATTACAAAATCAAGTGAGGCACCTATTTAAGTTGAGTATGTGCTAATAGCCTGGAGTAAATTCAAAGGGTTCTTGAATTCACTTCTCTGCAACTCAAAAACTTTTAAAGAAAGGTGCAGTCTTTCACTAATTCACCTTTAAAGAAGCTAGCCCGGATTAGCCTTTTTCTTAATTACAATGTTATTAACATTTTTCTGCTGATCATTTCTTTCATTCTTGTTCTTTCTTGACTTATTTACATGCATATTAGTATTTGTATCAGTTCACTTTTTTTTTCCTTCTAACAATTTTGTACTGTATGATTGTGTTGTTGTCTGAATTTCACTAAATAATTAGGTGCAACTGGAGATCGAAAAAAATACAAACGGATGAAAGCACTCTGCTGGGCCGATCCAATTGTAAACTCACTCCGGGATGGTTGTTTATGTTTATCTTCCAATGCCTATCAAGATCTTTTAGCTGAATTCTAAAATCTTCTTGCACTTGGGATAACATGATTGAATTGATATGGAATACATGTTGAAAAGAAATTTAATAAAAAAAAACGATTATAAAATCCACTTTATGAGCTAGTATTGTCCAGTTTAATCTCTTTTTTCATATTACTAAGGAGGATGTTTCTAATATGTTTTCTTTAAAGTTTCAGAAATGCATATAATATGGTATTGCACAACTTTGGCAAGATTAATCAACTATGAAGTGGCACAACCAAAAAAATGACTTCTTGATCAGATGATATCGTCTCAGTCCGATTACAGGAGTCAAATATTATAAAACACAAAAGGAATTAAGATGTCGTAAGAGTTAGGACACGCAGCCTACAGGGATTATTTTGAGCTATCTTTTCTTGATGAGTTTTACAAGATTTATTTTTGGAAAGCTTAATGAACACTGTGATTGTCAGGCCTACTTGAAGAAAACTGATACGTCGAAGTGAAGAAATAAAAAAGAGTTCGGAACTACCTCAATGTACAAATGACAATATATATTAAGATCTTGCCCATTGTCACTTGCAACCCTGCCATCTGAAATGTCAGCTCTGTGTGAGAAGTTCCGCTCTTATTTCTAGGAGAACACACATTCTTGTCTTGGCTTAACTAACATGTGCACTTTGGACTTAAAATGCAACCTTTGGGAAGTCACAGAAAAAAAAAAAAAAACTGAATTTATCTACATATTAGATGTGTGTCCTCATGATCATCATTGGTGCTGATCAGTACAGATGTAAAGGGATCAAGCAGGCTACAGATATCCTTCCATCGCGTTAAAGCAGGCTACAAAATTTATTGCAAAAGTCACGAAGCATCTGCAGTACAGATTTCAATTGAACCCTTATTGGTGGAGACACGAATAGGTATATACAAGGATGACACTAGATTTTTTCAAGTCACCTTGTTTAAGGTTGGAGTATTGTACACCAATTTTATTTCACATTTAAACATAAATATATTTTTGAATCTTTGCAACTTGCAAGCGGTAAAGAATTAGTTTTCTATGCTTATTCGGGTGTTTGAGCCATTTTTCTGATCAACTCAATTTTAGCTACATGGCATAATTACAGGCAATATGTTTAACAGAAGGAAGCTTGTCTGAGGGAAGTATGGTTTTCATTGTATCACAGGCTTAGTAATAGTGATTGTGCAGTCCTTCATTAAGCTTGCTGCTGATCAGTCTTGTATACAGACCAATCCTGATGGTTAAAGGTCAACACTATAAATAAATTAGACAAACAAAACAAGCACATTCGAAAATTTGAACATTTCTTGTAACAATATTTACTTGGAGTTCTTACAAAATGAGGTCAAACTTGTAATGTGGAAGTCACAAATGAGAAATAGGAGGAAATTGAACAGAATGCATCTTATAATTAACAATAATGCTAGATTGCTAGTAGGAGGAAATTGATCGTATATTGCGATTTTGGTTGTCGTTATTTTAACGATTATGTCATTTTAGATTACTTTGTTTTGGTGCCTAGCATAATCTTTCATGCTTGTTTCTTTTTTTCTTCCTCCTTTTTTCCTCTCCACCTTATTTTTTTTCCTTTCCGCGGATTTTTATCCTTTATCTGGGTTTTCTTCTCGGTCATTAAAGTTTTATTGGCTAAATTTTCGGGGCCATCTCTGCATGACCTTCGGTTAGTTGATAGACTTTTTGAATGAAAGTTCTCCTTTCTTCTTAGTTCTGCGGATTTTTTTTTCTTTCGAGTGTTTTTTTTTCGGGCATCATAAATTTTTATCTCATTTCTTGTGGACTTTTTGACATGCCCTTTGGTTAGATGAAAGTTTATATGTATGAAAAAGGCTCTTTCGATTCCATCGGTATTGTATTTCGATACAATTCACTGTGAAAGTCTTATGACAAAAAAAAAAAAAAATCCCTCTGATCCTCATATATTTAATGCCATTATAGGTTGTTATTACAATTTAAATATTTAAACATAAATTAAAAATTGAAGATAATCTCAAAGTAAAGGAGCTAGCAAAATAAACCATAAATAATGCAGATTTGTTGTAATTCCTTATTTTAAATTATGAATATGATTAAGTACATAAAATCTTTTGATATGTATCTTTTTGAATTAGTTATTAGTCGTTTGATTTCTTTTGTTATTTTGTTGCGCTTCTCATTTATTATTTTAATAATTTTAATTAGTTTAAATAATTTTCGACTATCATGACAAAGTTGATCATATTTATATTGTCAAGATTTTATTTTCCTTTTATTCTAGTTATATTATTTTATAAAAATGTTATACCATGAATTTTTATGATATATGCTTGTTACTTGTGAAATGAATTTAATAATATTTAAAGATTAATAACTATGTACGGTGAATATAAAATAACATGTGGCAAAAAAAAATAACAAAATAATATTCATCTTAAACTGTTTATGTATAATGAGAACATGAAAGAAAAAATTATAAATAAAACAAATTAAAATATATTTAAATAAAATGAGAAACATGCACGAGAAAAATTACCGACATCTTAATTAATACTATGTAATTAACTTTATACTTGGATATGGATAGACACATCCCTCTTTAGAAAAGTTGTAACTGATTTTGTAATTTTGTGTAGTTAGCATGCATTAGTCATTACTCCATCCGTCCCATTTTAGTTGTAACATTTGGTTTTGTGCCAGTCAAATTGACTAAAGTTTGACTGAAATTAAAAAATATATCATCAGAAATAATTTTAAATAAACTTCAAAATGTAATTTTCATTTTTTTAAATTAATGAAAAGTGATTCATAATTTTTGGTCAAAAATTAGTCAATTTGACCAACAAAAATAGAAATGTGACAACTAAAATGGGACGGACGGAGTACTCTTAAGCGTGTATCTCATCTTTTTGAAATCCATAAATAACAAATTTTGTAATTTTATGTAGGAAGCATTACTGCTAAAGTGAATACTTACTCAACTAAATTAAAAGGATTTCTGAGTTCATTCTCTGCAACTTACAAGATTTCAAAGCAAGGTTCAATATTTTAAGTACCAATTTACATTGAAAAGAGCTAGCGCAGGTTGGTGTTTTCCTCAAGTACAATCTGTTTAAAAAAAAATTCTGATCATTTCTTTAATTCTTGTTCTTTCTTAGACTTATTAATTACATGCATAAGAATTTTGTACGGTATGATTGTGTTGTGTCTGTATTCTACTTGAAAAAAAGTGTTTATGTTAAAGTCAGTTAACTTCTGATCAATTATGTACTACATGATTGTGCTGATCGAGTTCATTTTCCAAATGGTACATCAGTAGATTGAGTTAAGAGTTGAAGAGATGGATAATAATCAGAAGGAACAAAAATTTAAGAGGCGCAAGGTTGTTGATGCCAAGTATGCCGAGAAGATTTGGAAGAAATTGGAGCATGCTATCAATGAAATCTACAATTACAATGCTTTTCGTCTTAGCTACGAGGAGCTCTATAGGTAAGCCTCAAATTTTCACTTTTTTACTCTCATACATTGATTTCAGTTGCACCAGTGAATTGTTTGCTACTGCATTTCTCTTGTTTATGTTTGTCAAAGTTGCTTCCATCTTGTTGATTGTTATTCACTCTGATACATGCATGTAACAGATGCTTAAAGTGTATTTTGCTACTAGTCTTGAAACATCTGTAAACATTTATCATATCTGGGACTTCCCATTAATTCCATCAGTCCGCAGATATATAAAAATGAGACAATTTAAGATTAGATATTAAAGAATCACCCTATTGGAAAATTATGTTATAGACACATGGAGTTTTGATTTGGGAAATTGTTTCTCGGGGTAAAGCTTTTAAACTAATGTTACCCATTGTCACACGTGGACAATAATAAACAATTGAATTTGATATAAAATTCTTAGATAGTATATGTCATAACGAACAAAGAAATCGGGCCGTAATACTTTTAAGCTAATGTTACCCATTATCACATGTGAACAATTATAACGTTGTTCTATTATTACGATACACAATTGAATGGATACAGAATTCTTAGATGATATATTTCATAACAAAAAAGGAAACCGGGCTGAGGTTAAATATATAGCAATTTGCACTTGAGAGACGCATTCTAGAAATTTAACAATAACCTTGCATATTAATTCCCAACTCAGGCTCACTCTCTTTGTTCAACTAGGTTTTTCTGCTGAGCTTTTGATCTACTTGACACACACTAGCTCTTACCATCAATTTTTTTGCATTGTTGAAGATGTTCATCATTTACCTTTCTGCTTGTAAGATTTCATTAAAATTGCCTTTGTAGTTGCATCATTTACCTTTCTGCTCGTAAGATTTCATTCAAATTGCATTTGTAGTTGCACCATTTACCTTTCTGCTCACAATATTTCATTAAAATTGCATTTATAACTGCATCATTTACCTTTCTGCTCGTAAAATTTCATTAAAATTGTGTATGTTAGAATCTGCAAAGATTTATTGTGATATCTGGATACTGCTCGAAGTTTACAGACTCATATATGCAATGCCTTGTGACTGCAAAGTCTGCAAGATGATGTTTCTCATATGTTTTCTTCATTGTCTTAGAGATGCATATGAAATGGTATTGCACAACTTTGGCGAGATGCTGTATACAGGGGTAGAGTCCACTATGACTGACCACCTAAAAGAGATTTCAAAAGGTTTAGAAGAGGCCAAAGATGATTTGTTTCTGGAGGAAGTCCACAGAAATTGGGTTGATCATAAGAAAGCTTTGCAGAAGATCCATGACATTCTGAGTTACATGGACAGGACTTATATTCCAGATAACCATAAAACCCCTGTACTTAAGCTTGGCATGGATCTTTGGAGGGACGTCGTTTTACTGTCCCCTAATATTAACACCAGGCTTTTGGATACGCCAGGCTTAGTGAATATGCTTATGGGTGACAAGCTTGAGGACCTGAGAAAAATGTACAATTTGTTTTGCGGGGTTCCAGATGGTCTTTCAATGATGGAGGCTGTGATGGCTTCTCACCTCAGAGAAACCGGTGAACAGCTTGTTACTGATAGGGAAAGGGCAAGAAATCCTGTAAAGTTTGTTAAGTTCCTCTTGGATGTCAAGGAGAAATATGATAATATAATATATCTGGCATTTAGCGATGATAAGACATTTCAAAATGCTTTTGATTCGTCATTTGAAAGCATCTTTAATCTGAATCCTCACTCGGCTGAATTCGTCTCATTGTTTCTGGATCATACACTGAGGAAAGGTCTGAAGGCAGTCAGTGAGGAGAATGTTGAGGCCGCCCTTAACAAGATAGTGGTGCTCCTCCGTTACTTAGGAGAAAGATGTTTTTGAGAAATACTACAAGCAACACTTAGCTCAACGGCTGTTGTCAGGGAAATATATTTCTGAAAATGCTGAGAGAAGTCTGATTCTTATGCTAAAGGCTGAATTTGGATATCAGTTCACATTAAAATTAGAAAGAATGCTCGCGGATATGGTAACTTCTCAAGAAACAATGCAGGGGTTCTATTGGTCCCATGATGCTGAGCTGGTAGACAGTCCTACATTGGTTGTCCAAGTTATGACGACAGGGTCATGGCCTCCCCAGCCCACTGTCACTTGCAACCTGCCAGCCGAAATTTCAGCTCTCTGTGAGAAGTTCCGCTCTTATTACCTAGGAATTCATGCAGGCCGTAGATTGTCTTGGCAAACAAACATGGGCACAGCTGTCTTGAAGGCAATCTTTGGGAAGGGGCAAGAGCATCAGTTGACTGTATCCACTTATCAGATGTGTGTCCTCATGATGTTCAATAATGCTGATCAGTATAGCTATAGAGAGATCGAGGAGGCTGCAGAGATCCCTCCATCAGACTTAAAGAGGAGCCTGCACTCCTTGGCTTGTGTCGAGGGAAAGAATGTACTGAAAAAAGATCCGGACACCAAGGATGTCAGTGAGGGGGACTTATTTTCCGTGAATGAAAATTTCACTGGCAAAAGGTACAAACTAACTATAAGAACTGCTTCTGCTCAAAAGGATTCTGATTCTGAAAAACTAGAGATAAGGCAGAGGGTGGAGAAAAACCGAAAGCATCATATTGATGCTGCAATAGTACGGATAATGAAATCAAGGCGAGTGCTGGATCATACTGATATCATTGTGGAGGTCACAAAGCATCTGCAGTCAAGATTTCTGCCGGACCCTATAGTGATTGGAAGAAGAATTGAAGATTTGATTGAGCGTGAATATTTGGAGAGGGATGGCACTCAAAGAAACTTGTACCGATATCTTGCCTGACTCTGCAACTTCAGGCTATTACCAGATATCTTCAGCTCATCTTTATTTTCTGTTGGAGTATAGTACTCTGAATAATTTTCCTTTTAAAGCATAAATTTGTCTCTTTTTTTTTGAATATTTGCGATCTGTAAAGGATAAATGCTTGCTTATTCGGGCTTCTGAGCCATATTCTCTATTCAACTCTCTTATAGCTACATAGTGTAAAATTTCCATTGACTGGATAACACCTGATATGGTTTTCTTCAACAGAAGAAAGGCTTGTCTGTGAAAAAACAGCAAGCAGACCACGAAAATTTAAGCATTTCTTATATGGGATGGACTATGGTTACTATTGAATCCGACTGCCTTGTAGTAGTTCAGATGATCAGAAGTTCAGCCCCCATGCGCTCAAGAATTGGTCAAGTAGTTCAGGAGTGTAGGGAGATAATAAAGGAGGCAAACAACCTTAAGTTGTATTTTATTAAGCGATCTGCGAATATGCCCGCACACAAACTTGCTCATGTGTCTCATATGTTATGTACCCTGATCGTAGTTTTGACGGGAGTTCTGTTCCGGTTAATGTTAGAGATTGTATTAGAATGATTTGGAGTAATGAAATCTGCATTTTGTCAAAGATAAAAATAAATTCTCAATATGTGAAAACAGTGGAAGAAATAAATGCACTTGAAATTTAGAATGCTAGCTATTTAATTCCCTCCGATCCTCACATAATGCACTTCTCATTTACTATTTTAATAAGTTTAGTTTAAATAATTTTCGGACAACCCTGACAAAATTGATTAAAGTTGTATTTTAAAGGTTTTATTTTCTTTTTATAGTAGTTATATTATTTTATAAAAATGTTGCACCATGATTTTTTTTCCTTGATATGTGCTTTTTATTTGTGTAATGAATTGAATAATATTTAAAGATTAATAACTATGTTCAATAAATATAAGCATAACAAATAATATTCATCTGAACAATTTATGTATAATGAAAATATGACAGAAAAAAATATAAATGCACTTTACTATATTTTAGAAGTGCAGTATTGCAAGTGTAGGTACACAAAATGCACTTTACTTTTAAATAAAATGATAAACATGTACCAGAAAAATGACACGACAGCATAATTAATACTTGATAACTTTATACTTCACTATACACATCATTCTCTTAAAAAACTGTAACTGATTTTGTAATTTTGTGTAGTTAGCATGCATTCCTCATTACTCCTTAAGTGAGGATATCATTCTCGTAGATATTCATAAGTAAACGATTTTGTAATTTTGTGTAGGTAGCATTACTCCTAAAGTGAATATGCACCGGAGTCTCAACTAAATTAGAAGAATTCCTGAAATTCATTCTCTGCTCCTTCAAAGATTTCAAAGCAATGTGCAATCTTTTAAGTACTAGTAATTTCCATTGACCGGATAACACCTGACATATGGTTTTCTTCAACAGAAGGAAGGCTTGTCTGTGAAAAACCATTTCTTGTTAATTATTCTCCATATGAGATTTAACTGAACAGTGGAAGAAATAAATGCTATTTAATTCCCTCCGATCCTCACATAATGCACTACTCATTTACTATTTAATAACTTTGACTGCCGTGACAAAATTGAATATTAGAGTTATATTTTCAAGGTTTTAATTTCTTTTATTCTAGTTATATTACTTTATAAAAATATTGCACCATGAATTTTTTTTGATATATGCTTGTTATTTGTGAAATGAATTTAATAATATTTAAAGATTAATAACTATGTTCGATAAATATAAGTATAAAAAACTACTTTCTTCGTCCTTCCATTTATTTACAATTTCCTTTTTGGGTGCCAATCCAATTCTTTACATTTCAAAATTCTCCAAAAATAATCAATGGGTCCCACCACTTCTTCACTTCTTTCCTTTTCACACTACCTAAACTCCACTATCTTCTTTTTATACATTAAAAATCAATGGGTCCTATCACTTCACCAACTTTTCTTTCTTTTTTTCATTACTTTATCCATATTTCATAACTTCCGTGCCCAACTCATTAGATAGAGATTGGGAGGGACGGAGGGAGTAATATTCATCTCTAACAATTTATATATAATGAAAATATGACAGAAAAAAAATATAAATATACTTTACTATGTTTTAGAAGTGTAATATTTACACAAAATGCACTTTGCCTTTAAATAAAATGATAAACATGTACCACAAAAATGACCCGACAACATAATTAATACTCCCTCCGTCTCTAAATGCTTTTCCCATTTGATATGTCGGGACTGTTCATAACATGAGATAAATTATTTATTTACATCTGATCTATAAGACTAAATTTAGTCATGAGTGATCTTGTTGGATTCGTATTTATGAATACTTAATACAGTGAAATTTTTATATTTAATATTAATACAAAATTAAAGATGTTAATGATCAAGTGTGTGTTGACAAGCGTGACAAAGAGAAACAGGAAAAGTATTAAGAGATGGGGGGAGTACTAAGTAACTTTATACTTCACTATACACATCATTCTCTTCAAAAATTGTAACTGATTTTGTAATTTTGTGTAGTTAGCATGCATTCCTCATTACTCCTTAAGTGAGGATATCATTCTCGTAGATAGCATTACTCCTAATGTGAATATGCACCGGAGTCTCAACTAAATTAAAAGAATCCCTGAATTCAGTCTCTGCTACTTTACTATACTATAAATATACTTTATAAATATAAATATAAATATACTTTACTATAAATATAAATATAAATATACTTTACTATGTTTTAGAAGTGTAATATTTACACAAAATGCACTTTACTTTTAAATAAAATGATAAACATGTACCAGAAAAATGACACGACAGCATAATTAATACTTGGTAACTTTATACTTCACTATACACATCATTCTCTTAAAAAACTGTAACTGATTTTGTAATTTTGTGTAGTTAGCATGCATTCCTCATTACTCCTTAAGTGAGGATATCATTCTCGTAGATATCCATAAGTAACGGATTTTGTAATTTTGTGTAGGTAGCATTACTCCTAAAGTGAATATGCACCGGAGTCTCAACTAAATTAAAAGAATCCCTGAATTCAGTCTCTGCTACTTCAAAGATTTCAAAGCAAGGTGCAGTCTTTTAAGTACTAATAATTTACCTTTTAAAAAACTGGTGATCATTTCTTTAATTCTTGTTCTTTCTTAGACTTATGATTACATGCATAACAATTTTGTACTGTATGATTGTTGTGTTTGATTCTACTTGATAAAAAAGTGTATATGTTAATGTCGGTTCACTTCTGATCAATTTTGTACTGCATGATTGTGCTGATTTAGTTCATTTTTGGTGAATGATACAGCAATAGATTGAGCCAAGAGCTGGAGAGATGGATAATAATCAGAAGGAACAGAATTTTAAGAGGCGCAAGGTTGTTGATGCCAAATATGCCGAGAAGATTTGGAAGAAATTGGAGCATGCTATCAATGAAATTTACAATCACAATGGTAGGCTTCTTAGTTACCATGAGCTCTATAGGTAAGCCTCAATCTTTCACTTATTTACTCTCTTAATTAAATTGATTTTCAGTTGCACCAGTGGATTGTTTGCTGCTGCATTTTATGTGGAAGTTTTGTTTTGTTTTTCGTGTTTATGTTTGTCAAAGTTGCTTGCATCTAGTTGATTGTTATTCCCTCTGATACATGTAACAGAATCCAATTAATTCCATCAGTCTGCAGATATATAAATGATTTTTAGACCATTTTAGATTATATATTAAAGCAGCACCCTATTGGAAAATTATGTTATAGTTACAGGAACTTTTGATTTGGGATATTGTTTATCGCGGTGATACTTTTAGGCTTATGTTACCCATTGTCACACGGGGACAATTATAACGTTGTTCTATTCTATTATTACTATACACAATTGACTTCGATACAGAATTCTTAAATGGTATATGTCATAACGAAAGAGGAAACGGGGATGAGGTTAAATATATAGCAATGTGCACTTAAAAGACGCATTATAGAAATATAACAATAACCTTGCATATTAATTTCCCAACTCAAGCTCCCTCTCTTTGTTCAACTAGGTTTTTTCGCTGAGCTTTTGATCTAATTGACACGCACCGGCTCTTGTAGTCAAGTTTTTTGCATTGCTGAAGATATTATTTCCCTAAAATTAGATTTGTTTTGTAGTTGTTATAGCTTTTACAGTTAAGGAATATATATTAGATACAAGGGAAAACCATGAAAGCTAATTATAGTAAAATGGCGTGCTTTGGGCAACTTACCGAGTATTCTAAATTTATATTTTAGTTATTATGCTCTTAGAGATGATATTAGATACTTTATAATGTTGATAAGGACTACTCTTTACACTTAATATAATAATTGTTATGATAGTATCATATGATTAAGTAAAATATTATCTAGATTTTGAAAAAGACAAGTTGCATAATTTACCTTTCTGCTTGTAAGATTTTTTTTTAAATTGCATTTGTAGTTGCATCATTTACCTTTCTGCTTGAAAGATTTCATTAAAATTGTGTTTGTTAGAATCTGCCAAGATTTATTGTGATATCTGGATACTGCTTGAAGTTTACAGACTCATATATGCAATAACTTGTGACTGCAAAGTCTGTAAGATGATGTTTCTAATATGTTTTCTTCATTGTCTTAGAGATGCATATGAAATGGTATTGCACAACTTTGGCGAGATGCTGTATACAGGGGTAGAGTCCACTATGACTAACCGCCTAAGGGAGATTTCAAAACGTTTAGCAGAGGCCGAAGGTGATTTGTTTCTGGAGGAAGTCTTCAAAAATTGGGTTAAGAATAGGACAGTGTTGCTGATGATCCATGACATTCTGAGGTACATGGACAGGACTTATATTCCACATAACCATAAAACCCCTGTACGTGAGCTTGGCATGCACCTTTGGAGGGACATTGTTTTACAGTCCCCTAAAATTAAGACCAGGCTTTTGGATACGCCGGGCTTAGTGAATATGCTTATGGATGACAAGATTGAGGACCTGAGAAGAATGTATAATTTGTTTCACGGGGTTCCTGATGGTCTTTCAACGATGAAGGCTGTGATGACTTCTCACCTCAGAGAAACCGGTGAACAGCTTGTTGCTGATACGGAAAGGGCAAGAAATCCTGTGAAGTTTGTTAAGTTCCTCTTGGATGTCAAGGAGAAATATGATAAAATAATATATCTGGCATTTTGTGATGATAAGACATTTCAAAATGCTTTTGATTCGTCGTTTGAAAGCATCTTTAATCTGAATCCTCGCTCTTCTGAATTCATCTCATTATTTCTGGATTATACATTGAGGAAAGGTCTGAAGGTAGTCAGTGAGGAGAATGTTGAGGCTGCTCTTAACAAGATAGTGGTGCTCCTCCGTTTCTTAAAGGAGAAAGATGTTTTTGAGAAATACTATAAGCAACACTTAGCTCAACGGCTGTTGTCAGCAAAAACTGTTTCTTACAATGCTGAGAGAAGTCTGATTGTTATGCTAAAGACTGAATTTGGATATCAGTTCACTTTAAAAGCAGAAAGAATGCTCGCGGACATGATAACCTCTCAAGAAACAATGCTGGGGTTCTATTGGGCCCATGATGCTGAGCTGGTAGACAGCCCTACATTTATAGTCCAAGTTCTGACGACAGGGTCATGGCCTCCCCAGCCCACTGTCACTTGCAACCTGCCAGCTGAAATGTCAGCTCTCTGTGAGAAGTTCCGCTATTATTATCTAGAAATTCATGCAGGCCGTAGATTGTCTTGGCAAACTAACATGGGCACAGCTGTCTTGAAGGCAATCTTTGGGAAGGGACAAGAGCATCAGTTGACCGTATCTACTTATCAGATGTGTGTCCTCATGATGTTCAATAATGCTGATCAGTATAGCTATAGAGAGATCCAGGAGGCTACAGAGATCCCTCCATCAGACTTGAAGAGGAGCCTGCACTCCTTGGCTTGTGTCGAGGGAAAGAATGTACTGAAAAAAGATCCGGAGACCAAGGATGTCAGTGAGGGGGATTTATTTTCCGTGAATGAAAATTTCATTGGCAAAAGTTACAAACTAACTATAAGAACTGTTTCAGCTGAAAAGGAATCTGATCCTAAGAAAGTAGAGATAAGGCAGAGAGTGGAGAATAACCGAAATCATCATATTGATGCTGCAATAGTACGAATAATGAAATCAAGGCGAGTGGTGGATCATACTGATATCATCGCGGAGGTCACAGAGCATCTGCAGCCAAGATTCCTGGCAGACCCTATAGTGATTGGAAGAAGAATTGAGAGTTTGATTGAGCGTGAATATTTGGAAAGGGATGGCACTCAAAGAAACTTGTACCGATATCTTGCCTGAGTCTGCAACTTTAGGATATTACCAGATATCTTGAACTCATCTTTATTTACTGTTGGAGTATAGTACTCTGAATATATTTCCTTTTAAACCATAAATTTGTCTTTTTTTGAATGTTTGCGATCTGTAAAGGATAAATGCTTGCTTATTCGGGATTCTGAGCCTTATTCTTTAGTCAAATCTCTTATAGCTACATTTCTTGTTAGTATTTCTTGAAGTTCTTGCGAAATGAGATGAAACTAATATTGTGCAAGCCACAAATGAGATATCGGAGGAAATTAAACAGAATGCATCTTATAAACAAAGATGCTGGCTATTTAATTCCCTGCGATTCTCACATAGGGCAATACACAGTAGAATCAAGGAGATGTGCGGTGAAGAGGAGTTTTAATGAACGCGGAGAGAAGTGAAAGCCACAGGTAAGATATTAGAGGAAACTAAACATAAAGTGTAATCAAACAACAATGCTGCATGTTTAGTTCCCTCTAATCCTCACTTAAGACTTTACAATGCAAGAGATTTTTCATATGGCTTTGTGTTGAGCAGGTATGTTTCTCTATATATAGACAACTCAGAACTGATAGCTCCATGGCTCATGCATTTTGCCTGGGTAACTAATACTAACAGTACACTCTTCTGTCTTGACCAACATACACTTGTTTTGCTGTAAGGCTTGAATACTTTTTGCAGGGTTGAAAAGTTGGAACAAAATTGATGGTACGTTGAGGCCCTCAGGTCTCATGAGATCTCCTTATATTTGGTCTTGTTGAAATAACCCCGTTTAAATGTGAAATGCTAGAGACGCCAAAATGATTCGTGAATGTTTGAAAATGAAATTATGTATGAAAATGAAATTTGGTGCTTAGCATGAAAATGCTAGAGTCTAATATGAATCAAACTGTTGGCAGTAGATTCTTTTCGAAATGAATACGTGGATTTTTGTTAATGTCAAAATATTTATATAGCCACGTAGATTTTATTCATTTCTTTTTCTGAAAAAGTGGATCTATCTTTTATGGTGAACCAGATATCATTACAGGATCTTTTATGGTGAACCTGATATCATTACAGGAAAATGTCAGGGACCTCAAATTGATTCCAGAAAAAAAAATTGCAAAAGACATTGTCGGTTACGAAGATAATAAATGAGACTGACCTCCTTCACATCAACCACGCCAATTAATATCTTCCATTTTACCCGCGAATGATAATAGAAATAGCGTATATTCTCCGCCACATCATTCATGAACCTTTTATAATACCCAATTCAGATACCTAGCACTTCTCTTAATATTCAAAAATCCAAAAGATTCAATTTTTCCAGATTAATTACAAAATCAAGTGAGGCACCTATTTAAGTTGAGTATGTGCTAATAGCCTGGAGTAAATTCAAAGGGTTCTTCAATTCACTTCTCTGCAACTCAAAAACTTTTAAAGAAAGGTGCAGTCTTTCACTAATTCACCTTTAAAGAAGCTAGCCCGGATTAGTCTTTTTCTTAATTACAATGTTATTAACATTTTTCTGCTGATCATTTCTTTCATTCTTGTTCTTTCTTGACTTATTTACATGCATATTAGTATTTGTATCAGTTCACTTTTTTTTCCTTTTAACAATTTTGTACTGTATGATTGTGTTGTGTCTGAATTTCACTAAATAATTAGGTGCAACTGGAGATCGAAAAAAATACAAACGGTGAAAGCACTCTGCTGGGCCTATCCAATTGTAAACTCACTCCGGGATGGTTGTCTATGTTTATCTTCCGATGCCTATCAAGATCTTTTAGCTGAATTCTAAAATCTTCTTGCACTTGGGATAACATGATGAATTGATGATGGAATACATGTTGAAAAAGAAATTTAATAAAATAGATTATAAAATCCACTTTATGAGCTAGTATCGTCCAGTTTAATCCCTTTTTTCATGTTACTAATTCCTATGTACAGCCCAATTTCTGTTGCTAACAACTTTTTATACAAACGAGGATGTTTCTAATATGTTTTCTTTAATGTTTCAGAAATGCTTATAATATGGTATTGCACAACGTTGGCAAGATTAATCAACTATGAAGTGGCACAAACCAAATAAATGACTTCTTGATCAGATGATATCGTCTCGGTCCGATTACGGGAGTCAAATATTATAAAACACAAAAAGGAATTATGTCATAAGAGTTAGGACATGCAGCCTACAGGATTATTTTGAGCTATCTTTTTATTTCTTGATGAGTTCAACAAGATCTAGTTTTGGAAGCTTAATGAACACTGTGATTGTGAGGACTACTTAAAGAAAGCTGATACGTCGAAGTGAAGAAATAAAGAGTTCGGAACTACCTCAATTTACAAATGACAATATATATTAAGATCTTGCCCATTGTCACTTGCAACCTGCCAGCTGCAACGTCAGCTCTGTGTGAGAAGTTCCGCTCTCATTATCTAGGAACGCACCCAGGCTGTTGTCTTGGCAAACTAACATGCGCACTTTGGACTTAAAATGCAGCTTTTGGGAAGGCGCAGAGAAATAAGCTGAATGTATCTACATATGAGATGTGTGTCCTCATGATCTTCATTCAATGGTGCTGATCAGTACATAAAGGGATCAAGCAGGCTACAGATATCCTTCCATCGCGTTAAAAGCAGGCTACAAAATTTATTGCAGAAGTCATAAAGCATCTGCAGTTCAGATTTCAGGTGAACCCTTATTGATGGAGACAAGAATAAGGTATTTGATTGAGTGTGAGTACTTGGATGGGCACGACACAGCAAGAAACTTGTACCGATCTTGCCTTATATACAACTTTAGGATGACACTAGAATTTTTTCAAGTCACCTTGTTTATCGTTGGAGTATTGTACACCAATTTTATATCACATTTAACATAAATATATTTTTGAATCTTTGCAACTTGCAAGCCGTAAAGGATTAATTTTCTATGCTTATTCGGGTGTTTGAGCCAATTTCTCTGATCAACTCAATTTTAGCTACATGGCATAAAACTTCATATTACAGGCAATATGTTTAACAGAAGGAAGCTTGTCTGAGGTAAGTATGGTATTCCTTGTATCACAGGCTTAGTAATAGTGATTATGTAGTCCTTCATTAAGCTTGCTGTTGATCAGTCTTGTATACAGACCAATCCTGATGGTTAAGGTCAACACTATAAATAAATTAGACAAACAAAACAAATTAACACATTCGAAAATTTGAACATTTCTTGTAACAATTACTTGGAGTTCTTACAAAATGAGATCAAACTTGTAATGTGGAAGTCACAAATGAGAAATAGGAGGATATTGAACAGAATGCATCTTATAAACAATAATGCTAGATTGCTAGTTATTTAATTCCCTCTGATCCTCACATATTTAATGCCATTATAGGTTATTATTACAATTTAAATATTTAAACATAAATTAAAAATTGAAGATAATCTTAAAGTAAAGGAGCTAGCAAAATAAACCATAAATAATGCAGATTTGTTGTAATTCCTTATTTTAAATTATGAATATGATTAAGTACATAAAATCTTTTGATATGTATCTTTTTGAATTAGTTATTAGTCGTTTGATTTTTTTTGTTATTTTGTTGCGCTTCTCATTTATTATTTTAATAATTTTAATTAGTTTAAATAATTTTCGACTATCATGACAAAGTTGATCATATTTCTATTGTCAAGATTTTATTTTCCTTTTATTCTAGTTATATTATTTTATAAAAATGTTATACCATGAACTTTTATGATATATGCTTGTTACTTGTGAAATGAATTTAATAATATATAAAGATTAATAACTATGTACGGTAAATATAAAATAACATGTGGCAAAAAAAATTAACAAAATAATATTCATCTTAAACTGTTTATGTATAATGAGAACATGAAAGAAAAAATTATAAATAAAACAAATTAAAATATATTTAAATAAAATGAGAAACATGCATGAGAAAAATGACCGACATCTTAATTAATACTACTTTATACTTGGATATGGATAGACACATCACTCTTTAGAAAAGTTGTAACTGATTTTGTAATTTTGTGTAGTTAGCATGCATTAGTCATTACTCTCTCCGTCCCATTTTAGTTGTCACATTTGGTTTTGTGCCAATCAAATTGACTAAAGTTTGACTGAAATTTATTAATATTTTATTAATTGATACTGTAAAAATTAAAAAATATATCATTAGAAATAATTTTAAATAAACTTTAAGATATAAATTTTCAGTTTGACCAACAAAAATAGAAATGTGAATGGGACCGAGGGAGTACTTCTTAAGCGTTTATATCATCTTTTGAAATCCATAAGTAACAAATTTTGTAATTTTATGTAGGGAGCATTACTCTTAAAGTGAATACGTACTCAACTAAATTAAAAGGATTTCTTGAGTTCATTCTCTGCAACTTACAAGATTTCAAAGCAAGGTTCAATATTTTAAGTACCAATTTACATTGAAAAGAGCTAGAGCAGGTTGGTGTTTTCCTCAAGTACAATCTGTTTAAAAAAAAATTCTGATCATTTCTTTAATTCTTGTTCTTTCTTAGACTGATTAATTACATGCATAAGAATTTTGTATGGTATGATTGTGTTGTGTCTGTATTCTCCTTAAAAAAAAGTGTTTATGTTAAAGTCAGTTCAATTCTGATCAATTTTGTACTACATGATTGTGCTGATCGAGTTCATTTTCCGAATGGTACATCCGTAGATTGAGTTAAGAGTTGAAGAGATGGATATTAATCGGAAGGAACAAAAATTTAAGAGGCGCAAGGTTGTTGATGCCAAGTATGCCGAGAAGATTTGGAAAAAATTGGAGCATGCTATCAGTGAAATCTACAATTACAATGCTTTTCGTCTTAGCTACGAGGAACTCTATAGGTAAGCCTCAATCTTTCACTTATTTACTCTTTTGCATTGATTTTCAGTTGCACCAGTGAATTGTTTGCTACTGCATTTCTCTTGTTTATGTTTGTCAAAGTTGCTTGCATCTTGTTGATTGTTATTCACTCTGATACATGTAACAGGATCTTAAAGTGTATTTTGCTACTAGTCTTGAAACATCTGTAAACATTTATCATATCTGGGACTTCCCATTAATTCCATCAGTCCGCAGATATATAAAAATGAGATAATTTTAAATTAGATATTGAAGAATCACCCTATTGGAAAATTATGTGATAGACACATGGAGTTTTGATTTGGGAAATTGTTTCTTGCAGTAATACTTTTAAACTAATGTTATCCATTGTCACACTTTAATTATAAACAATTGAATTTGATACAAAATCGATTCTTAAATGGTATATGTCATATAGAAAAAAGAAATCGGGCCATGATACTTTTAAGCTAATGTTACCCATTATCACATGTGGACAATTATAACGTTGTTCTATTATTACAATACACGATTGAAGAATTGATACAGAATTCTTAAATGATATATTTCATAACAAAAAAGGAAATCGGGCTGAGGTTAAATATATAGCAATTTGCACTTGAGAGACGCATTCTAGAAATATAACAATAACCTTGCATATTAATTCCCAACTCAAGCTCCCTCTCTTTGTTTAACTAGGGTTTTTCGCTGAGCTTTTGATCTACTTGACACACACTAGCTCTTACCATCAAATTTTTTGCATTGTTGAAGATGTTCATCATTTACCTTTCTGCTTGTAAGATTTCATTAAAATTGCCTTTGTAGCTGCATCATTTACCTTTCTGCTCGTAAGATTTCATTCAAATTGCATTTGTAGTTGCACCATTTACCTTTCTGCTCACAATATTTCATTAAAATTGCATTTATAACTGCATCATTTACCTTTCTGCTCGTAAAATTTCATTAAAATTGTGTATGTTAGAATCTGCAAAGATTTATTGTGATATCTGGATACTGCTCGAAGTTTACAGACTCATATATGCAATGCCTTGTGACTGCAAAGTCTGCAAGATGATGTTTCTTATATGTTTTCTTCATTGTCTTAGAGATGCATATGAAATGGTATTGCACAACTTTGGCGAGATGCTGTATACAGGGGTAGAGTCCACTATGACTGACCACCTAAAAGAGATTTCAAAAGGTTTAGAAGAGGCCAAAGATGAGTTGTTTCTGGAGGAAGTCCACAGAAATTGGGTTGATCATAAGAAAGCTTTGCAGATGGTCCATGACATTCTGAGTTACATGGACAGGACTTATATTCCAGATAGCCATAAAACCCCTGTACTTAAGCTTGGCATGGATCTTTGGAGGGACGTCGTTTTACTGTCCCCTAAAATTAAGACCAGGCTTTTGGATACGCCAGGCTTAGTGAATATGCTTATGGGTGACAAGCTTGAGGACCTGAGAAAAATGTACAATTTGTTTTGCGGGGTTCCAGATGGTCTTTCAATGATGGAGGCTGTGATGGCTTCTCACCTCAGAGAAACCGGTGAACAGCTTGTTACTGATATGGAAAGGGCAAGAAATCCTGTAAAGTTTGTTAAGTTCCTCTTGGATGTCAAGGAGAAATATGATAATATAATATATCTGGCATTTAGCGATGATAAGACATTTCAAAATGCTTTTGATTCGTCGTTTGAAAGCATCTTTAATCTGAATCCTCACTCTGCTGAATTCGTCTCATTGTTTCTGGATCATACACTGAGGAAAGGTCTGAAGGCAGTCAGTGAGGAGAATGTTGAGGCTGCCCTTAACAAGATAGTGATGCTCCTCCGTTACTTAAAGGAGAAAGATGTTTTTGAGAAATACTATAAGCAACACTTAGCTCAACGGCTGTTATCAGGAAAATATGTTTCTGAAAATGCTGAGAGAAGTCTGATTCTTATGCTAAAGGCTGAATTTGGATATCAGTTCACCTTAAAATTAGAAAGAATGCTCGCGGATATGGTAACTTCTCAAGAAACAATGCAGGGGTTCTATTGGGCCCATGATGCTGAGCTGGTAAACACTAAACAGTCCTACATTGGTTGTCCAAGTTATGACGACAGGGTCATGGCCTCCCCAGCCCACTGTCACTTGCAACCTGCCAGCCGAAATTTCAGCTCTCTGTGAGAAGTTCCGCTCTTATTACCTAGGAATTCATGCAGGCCGTAGATTGTCTTGGCAAACAAACATGGGCACAGCTGTCTTGAAGGCAATCTTTGGGAAGGGGCAAGAGCATCAGTTGACTGTATCCACTTATCAGATGTGTGTCCTCATGATGTTCAATAATGCTGATCAGTATAGCTATAGAGAGATCGAGGAGGCTACAGAGATCTCTCCATCAGACTTAAAGAGGAGCCTGCACTCCTTGGCTTGTGTCGAGGGAAAGAATGTACTGAATAAAGATCCGGACACCAAGGATGTCAGTGAGGGGGACTTATTTTCCGTGAATGAAAAATTCACTGGCAAAAGGTACAAACTAACTATAAGAACTGCTTCTGCTCAAAAGGATTCTGATTCTGAAAAACTAGAGATAAGGCAGAGGGTGGAGAAAAACCGAAAGCATCATATTGATGCTGCAATAGTACGGATAATGAAATCAAGGCTAGTGCTGGATCATACTGATATCATTGTGGAGGTCACAAAGCATCTGCAGTCAAGATTTCTGCCGGACCCTATAGTGATTGGAAAAAGAATTGAAGATTTGATTGAGCGTGAATATTTGGAGAGGGATGGCACTCGAAGAAACTTGTACCGATATCTTGCCTGACTCTGCAACTTCAGGCTATTACCAGATATCTTCAGCTCATCTTTATTTTCTGTTGGAGTATAGTACTCTGAATAATTTTCCTTTTAAAGCATAAATTTGTCTCTCTTTTTTTGAATATTTGCGATCTGTAAAGGATAAATGCTTGCTTATTCGGGATTCTGAGCCATATTCTCTGATCAACTCTCTTATAGCTACAATGGTGTAAAATTTCCATCGACTGGTTAACACCTGATATATGGTTTTCTTCAACAGAAGTAAGGCTTGTCTGTGAAAAACCAGCAAGCAGATTGTTACTAATTCTCCATGTGAGATTTAACTGAAGAGTGGAAGAAATAAATGCACTTGAAATTAGAATGCTAACTATTTAATTCCCTCCAATCCTGACATAATGCACTAATCATTTACTATTTAATAACTCTAATTAGTTTAAATAATTTTCGACTGGCGTGACAAAATTGATTAAAGTTATATTTCCAAGGTTTTATTTTCTTTTTATTGTAGTTATATTATTTTATAAAAATGTTGCACCATGATTTTTTTTATATGTGCTTGTTATTTGCGAAATGAATTTAATAATATTTAAAGATTAATAACTATGTTCAATAAATATAAGTATAACAAATAATATTCATCTCAACAGTTTATGTATAATGAAAATATGACAGAAAAATATAAATACACTTTACTATGTTTTAGAAGTGCAGTATTGCAAGTGCAGATACACAAAATGCACTTTACTCTTAAATAAAATGATAAACATGTACCACAAAAATGACCCGATAGCATAATTAATACTAGGTAACTTTATACTTCACTGGACACATCATTCTCTTAAAAAACTGTAACTGATTTTGTAATTTTGTGTAGTTAGCATGCATTACTCATTACTCCTTAAGTGAGTATATCATTCTCGTAGAAATCCATAAGTAACTGATTTTGTAATTTTGTGTAGGTAGCATTACTTCTAAAGTGAATATGTACCGGAGTCTCAACTAAATTAAAAGAATCCCTGAATTCATTCTCTCCTGCTTCAAAGATTTCAAAGCAAGGTGCAATCTTTTAAGTACTAGTCATTTACCTTTAAAAAAACTGCTGATCATTTCTTTAATTCTTGTTCTTTCTTAGACTTATAATTACATGCATAACAATTTTGTACTGTATGATTGTTGTGTCTGATTCTACTTGATAAAAAAGTGTATATGTTAATGTCAGTTCACTTCTGATCAATTTTGTACTACATGATTGTGCTGATTTAGTTCATTTTTTGTGAATGATACAGTAGTAGATTGAGCCAAGAGCTGGAGAGATGGATGATAATCAGAAGGAACAGAATTTTAAGAGGCGCAAGGTTGTTGATGCCAAGTATGCCGAGAAGATTTGGAAGAAATTGGAGCATGCTATCAATGAAATTTACAATCACAATGGTAGGCTTCTTAGTTACCATGAGCTCCAGAGGTAAGCCTCAATCTTTCACTTATTTATTCTCTTAATTAAATTGATTTTCAGTTGCACCAGTGAATTGTTTGCTGCTGCATTTTATGTGGAATTTTGTTTTGTTTGTTTTCGTGTGTATGTTGTCAAAGTTGCTTGCATCTTGTTGATTGGTATTCCCTCTGATACATGTAACAGAATCCAATTAATTCCATCAGTCTGCAGATATATAAATGATTTTTAGACCATTTTAGATTAAATATTAAAGGAGCACCCTATTGGAAAATTATGTTATAGTTACAGGGACTTTTGATTTGGGAAATTGTTTATCGCGCTGATACTTTGGCTTATGTTACCCATTGTCACACGTGGACAATTATAACGTTGTTCTATACTATTATTACTATACACAATTGAATTCGATACAGAATTCTTAAATGGTATGTGTCATAACGAAAGATGAAACCGGGCTGAGGTTAAATATATAGCAATGTGCACTTAAGAGACGCATTTTAGAAATATAACAATAACCTTGCATATTAATTCCCAACTCAAGCTCCCTCTCTTTGTTCAACTAGGTTTTTTCGCTGAGCTTTTGATCTAATTGACACGCACCGGCTCTTATAGTCAAGTTTTTTGCATTGCTGAAGATATTATTTCCCTGAAATTAGATTTGTTTTGTTGTTATAGCTTTGACAGTTAAGGTATATATACTTGATACAAGGGAAAACTGTGAAAGGTAATTATAGTAAAATGGCGTGCTTTGGGCAACTTACCGAGTATTCTAAATTTATATTTCAGTTATTATGCTCTTAGAGATGATATTAGATACTTTATAATGTTGATAAGTACTATTCTTTACACTTAATATAATAATTTTATGATAGTACCATATGATTGAGTAAAATATTATCTAGATTTCGAAAAAGACAAGTTGCATAATTTACCTTTCTGCTTGTAAGATTTCTTTAAAATTGCATTTGTAGATGCATCATTTACCTTTCTGCTTGAAAGATTTCATTAAAATTGTGTATGTTAGAATCTGCAAAGATTTATTGTGATATCTGGATACTGCTCGAAGTTTACAGACTCATATATGCAATAACTTGTGACTGCAAAGTCTGTAAGATGATGTTTCTAATATGTTTTCTTCATTGTCTTAGAGATGCATATGATATGGTATTGCACAACTTTGGCGAGATGCTGTATACAGGGGTAGAGTCCACTATGACTAACCGCCTAAGGGAGATTTCAAAACGTTTAGCAGAGGCCGAAGGTGATTTGTTTCTGGAGGAAGTCTTCAAAAATTGGGTTAAGAATAGGACAGTGTTGCTGATGATCCATGACATTCTGAGGTACATGGACAGGACTTATATTCCACATAACCATAAAACCCCTGTACGTGAGCTTGGCATGCACCTTTGGAGGGACATTGTTTTACAGTCCCCTAAAATTAAGACCAGGCTTTTGGATACGCCGGGCTTAGTGAATATGCTTATGGATGACAAGATTGAGGACCTGAGAAGAATGTATAATTTGTTTCACGGGGTTCCTGATGGTCTTTCAACGATGAAGGCTGTGATGACTTCTCACCTCAGAGAAACCGGTGAACAGCTTGTTGCTGATACGGAAAGGGCAAGAAATCCTGTGAAGTTTGTTAAGTTCCTCTTGGATGTCAAGGAGAAATATGATAAAATAATATATCTGGCATTTTGTGATGATAAGACATTTCAAAATGCTTTTGATTCGTCGTTTGAAAGCATCTTTAATCTGAATCCTCGCTCTTCTGAATTCATCTCATTATTTCTGGATTATACATTGAGGAAAGGTCTGAAGGTAGTCAGTGAGGAGAATGTTGAGGCTGCTCTTAACAAGATAGTGGTGCTCCTCCGTTTCTTAAAGGAGAAAGATGTTTTTGAGAAATACTATAAGCAACACTTAGCTCAACGGCTGTTGTCAGCAAAAACTGTTTCTTACAATGCTGAGAGAAGTCTGATTGTTATGCTAAAGACTGAATTTGGATATCAGTTCACTTTAAAAGCAGAAAGAATGCTCGCGGACATGATAACCTCTCAAGAAACAATGCTGGGGTTCTATTGGGCCCATGATGCTGAGCTGGTAGACAGCCCTACATTTATAGTCCAAGTTCTGACGACAGGGTCATGGCCTCCCCAGCCCACTGTCACTTGCAACCTGCCAGCTGAAATGTCAGCTCTCTGTGAGAAGTTCCGCTATTATTATCTAGAAATTCATGCAGGCCGTAGATTGTCTTGGCAAACTAACATGGGCACAGCTGTCTTGAAGGCAATCTTTGGGAAGGGACAAGAGCATCAGTTGACCGTATCTACTTATCAGATGTGTGTCCTCATGATGTTCAATAATGCTGATCAGTATAGCTATAGAGAGATCCAGGAGGCTACAGAGATCCCTCCATCAGACTTGAAGAGGAGCCTGCACTCCTTGGCTTGTGTCGAGGGAAAGAATGTACTGAAAAAAGATCCGGAGACCAAGGATGTCAGTGAGGGGGATTTATTTTCCGTGAATGAAAATTTCATTGGCAAAAGTTACAAACTAACTATAAGAACTGTTTCAGCTGAAAAGGAATCTGATCCTAAGAAAGTAGAGATAAGGCAGAGAGTGGAGAATAACCGAAATCATCATATTGATGCTGCAATAGTACGAATAATGAAATCAAGGCGAGTGTTGGATCATACTGATATCATCGCGGAGGTCACAGAGCATCTGCAGCCAAGATTCCTGGCAGACCCTATAGTGATTGGAAGAAGAATTGAGAGTTTGATTGAGCGTGAATATTTGGAAAGGGATGGCACTCAAAGAAACTTGTACTGATATCTTGCCTGAGTCTGCAACTTTAGGATATTACCAGATATCTTGAACTCATCTTTATTTACTGTTGGAGTATAGTACTCTGAATATATTTCCTTTTAAACCATAAATTTGTCTTTTTTTGAATGTTTGCGATCTGTAAAGGATAAATGCTTGCTTATTCGGGATTCTGAGCCTTATTCTTTAGTCAAATCTCTTATAGCTACATTTCTTGTTAGTATTTCTTGAAGTTCTTGCGAAATGAGATGAAACTAATATTGTGCAAGCCACAAATGAGATATCGGAGGAAATTAAACAGAATGCATCTTATAAACAAAGATGCTGGCTATTTAATTCCCTGCGATTCTCACATAGGGCAATACACAGTAGAATCAAGGAGATGTGCGGTGAAGAGGAGTTTTAATGAACGCGGAGAGAAGTGAAAGCCACAGGTAAGATATTAGAGGAAACTAAACATAAAGTGTAATCAAACAACAATGCTGCATGTTTAGTTCCCTCTAATCCTCACTTTACAATGCAAGAGATTTTTCATATGGCTTTGTGTTGAGCAGGTATGTTTCTCTATATATAGACAACTCAGAACTGATAGCTCCATGGCTCATGCATTTTGCCTGGGTAACTAATACTAACAGTACACTCTTCTGTCTTGACCAACATACACTTGTTTTGCTGTAAGGCTTGAATACTTTTTGCAGGGTTGAAAAGTTGGAACAAAATTGATGGTACGTTGAGGCCCTCAGGTCTCATGAGATCTCCTTATATTTGGTCTTGTTGAAATAACCCCGTTTAAATGTGAAATGCTAGAGACGCCAAAATGATTCGTGAATGTTTGAAAATGAAATTATGTATGAAAATGAAATTTGGTGCTTAGCATGAAAATGTTAGAGTCTAATATGAATCAAACTGTTGCCAGTAGATTCTTTTCGAAATGAATACGTTGATTTTTGTTAATGTCAAAATATTTATATAGCCACGTAGATTTTATTCATTTCTTTTTCTGAAAAAGTGGATCTATCTTTTTTGGTGAACCAGATATCATTACAGGATCTTTTATGGTGAACCTGATATCATTACAGGAAAATGTCAGGGACCTCAAATTGATTCCAGAAAAAAAAAATTGCAAAAGACATTGTCGGTTACGAAGATAATAAATGAGACTGACCTCCTTCACATCAACCACGCCAATTAATATCTTCATTTTACCCGCGAATGATAATAGAAATAGCGTATATTCTCCGCCACATCATTCATGAACCTTTTATAATACCCAATTCAGATACCTAGCACTTCTCTTAATATTCAAAAATCCAAAAGATTCAATTTTTCCAGATTAATTACAAAATCAAGTGAGGCACCTATTTAAGTTGAGTATGTGCTAATAGCCTGGAGTAAATTCAAAGGGTTCTTCAATTCACTTCTCTGCAACTCAAAAACTTTTAAAGAAAGGTGCAGTCTTTCACTAATTCACCTTTAAAGAAGCTAGCCCGGATTAGTCTTTTTCTTAATTACAATGTTATTAACATTTTTCTGCTGATCATTTCTTTCATTCTTGTTCTTTCTTGACTTATTTACATGCATATTAGTATTTGTATCAGTTCACTTTTTTTTCCTTTTAACAATTTTGTACTGTATGATTGTGTTGTGTCTGAATTTCACTAAATAATTAGGTGCAACTGGAGATCGAAAAAAATACAAACGGTGAAAGCACTCTGCTGGGCCTATCCAATTGTAAACTCACTCCGGGATGGTTGTCTATGTTTATCTTCCGATGCCTATCAAGATCTTTTAGCTGAATTCTAAAATCTTCTTGCACTTGGGATAACATGATGAATTGATGATGGAATACATGTTGAAAAAGAAATTTAATAAAATAGATTATAAAATCCACTTTATGAGCTAGTATCGTCCAGTTTAATCCCTTTTTTCATGTTACTAATTCCTATGTACAGCCCAATTTCTGTTGCTAACAACTTTTTATACAAACGAGGATGTTTCTAATATGTTTTCTTTAATGTTCCAGAAATGCTTATAATATGGTATTGCACAACTTTGGCAAGATTAATCAACTATGAAGTGGCACAAACCAAAAAATGACTTCTTGATCAGATGATATCGTCTCAGTCCGATTACAGGAGTCAAATATTATAAAACACAAAAAGGAATTAAGATGTCGTAAGAGTTAGGACACGCAGCCTACAGGGATTATTTTGAGCTATCTTTTCTTGATGAGTTTTACAAGATTTATTTTTGGAAGCTTAATGAACACTGTGATTGTCAGGCCTACTTGAAGAAAACTGATACGTCGAAGTGAAGAAATAAAAAGAGTTCGGAACTACCTCAATGTACAAATGACAATATATATTAAGATCTTGCCCATTGTCACTTGCAACCTGCCATCTGAAATGTCAGCTCTGTGTGAGAAGTTCCGCTCTTATTTTCTAGGAGAACACACAGATTCTTGTCTTGGCTTAACTAACATGTGCACTTTGGACTTAAAATGCAACCTTTGGGAAGTCACAGAAAAAAAATAAGCTGAATGTATCTACATATGAGATGTGTGTCCTCATGATCTTCATTCAATGGTGCTGATCAGTACATAAAGGGATCAAGCAGGCTACAGATATCCTTCCATCGCGTTAAAAGCAGGCTACAAAATTTATTGCAGAAGTCATAAAGCATCTGCAGTTCAGATTTCAGGTGAACCCTTATTGATGGAGACAAGAATAAGGTATTTGATTGAGTGTGAGTACTTGGATGGGCACGACACAGCAAGAAACTTGTACCGATCTTGCCTTATATACAACTTTAGGATGACACTAGAATTTTTTCAAGTCACCTTGTTTATCGTTGGAGTATTGTACACCAATTTTATATCACATTTAACGTAAATATATTTTTGAATCTTTGCAACTTGCAAGCCGTAAAGGATTAATTTTCTATGCTTATTCGGGTGTTTGAGCCAATTTCTCTGATCAACTCAATTTTAGCTACATGGCATAAAACTTCATATTACAGGCAATATGTTTAACAGAAGGAAGCTTGTCTGAGGTAAGTATGGTATTCCTTGTATCACAGGCTTAGTAATAGTGATTATGTAGTCCTTCATTAAGCTTGCTGTTGATCAGTCTTGTATACAGACCAATCCTGATGGTTAAGGTCAACACTATAAATAAATTAGACAAACAAAACAAATTAACACATTCGAAAATTTGAACATTTCTTGTAACAATTACTTGGAGTTCTTACAAAATGAGATCAAACTTGTAATGTGGAAGTCACAAATGAGAAATAGGAGGATATTGAACAGAATGCATCTTATAAACAATAATGCTAGATTGCTAGTTATTTAATTCCCTCTGATCCTCACATATTTAATGCCATTATAGGTTATTATTACAATTTAAATATTTAAACATAAATTAAAAATTGAAGATAATCTCAAAGTAAAGGAGCTAGCAAAATAAACCATAAATAATGCAGATTTGTTGTAATTCCTTATTTTAAATTATGAATATGATTAAGTACATAAAATCTTTTGATATGTATCTTTTTGAATTAGTTATTAGTCGTTTGATTTTTTTTGTTATTTTGTTGCGCTTCTCATTTATTATTTTAATAATTTTAATTAGTTTAAATAATTTTCGACTATCATGACAAAGTTGATCATATTTCTATTGTCAAGATTTTATTTTCCTTTTATTCTAGTTATATTATTTTATAAAAATGTTATACCATGAACTTTTATGATATATGCTTGTTACTTGTGAAATGAATTTAATAATATATAAAGATTAATAACTATGTACGGTAAATATAAAATAACATGTGGCAAAAAAAATTAACAAAATAATATTCATCTTAAACTGTTTATGTATAATGAGAACATGAAAGAAAAAATTATAAATAAAACAAATTAAAATATATTTAAATAAAATGAGAAACATGCATGAGAAAAATGACCGACATCTTAATTAATACTACTTTATACTTGGATATGGATAGACACATCACTCTTTAGAAAAGTTGTAACTGATTTTGTAATTTTGTGTAGTTAGCATGCATTAGTCATTACTCCCTCCGTCCCATTTTAGTTGTCACATTTGGTTTTGTGCCAATCAAATTGACTAAAGTTTGACTGAAATTTATTAATATTTTATTAATTGATACTGTAAAAATTAAAAATATATCATTAGAAATAATTTTAAATAAACTTTAAGATATAAATTTTCAGTTTGACCAACAAAAATAGAAATGTGAATGGGACCGAGGGAGTACTTCTTAAGCGTTTATATCATCTTTTGAAATCCATAAGTAACAAATTTTGTAATTTTATGTAGGGAGCATTACTCTTAAAGTGAATACGTACTCAACTAAATTAAAAGGATTTCTTGAGTTCATTCTCTGCAACTTACAAGATTTCAAAGCAAGGTTCAATATTTTAAGTACCAATTTACATTGAAAAGAGCTAGAGCAGGTTGGTGTTTTCCTCAAGTACAATCTGTTTAAAAAAAAATTCTGATCATTTCTTTAATTCTTGTTCTTTCTTAGACTGATTAATTACATGCATAAGAATTTTGTATGGTATGATTGTGTTGTGTCTGTATTCTCCTTAAAAAAAGTGTTTATGTTAAAGTCAGTTCAATTCTGATCAATTTTGTACTACATGATTGTGCTGATCGAGTTCATTTTCCGAATGGTACATCCGTAGATTGAGTTAAGAGTTGAAGAGATGGATATTAATCGGAAGGAACAAAAATTTAAGAGGCGCAAGGTTGTTGATGCCAAGTATGCCGAGAAGATTTGGAAAAAATTGGAGCATGCTATCAGTGAAATCTACAATTACAATGCTTTTCGTCTTAGCTACGAGGAACTCTATAGGTAAGCCTCAATCTTTCACTTATTTACTCTTTTGCATTGATTTTCAGTTGCACCAGTGAATTGTTTGCTACTGCATTTCTCTTGTTTATGTTTGTCAAAGTTGCTTGCATCTTGTTGATTGTTATTCACTCTGATACATGTAACAGGATCTTAAAGTGTATTTTGCTACTAGTCTTGAAACATCTGTAAACATTTATCATATCTGGGACTTCCCATTAATTCCATCAGTCCGCAGATATATAAAAATGAGATAATTTTAAATTAGATATTGAAGAATCACCCTATTGGAAAATTATGTGATAGACACATGGAGTTTTGATTTGGGAAATTGTTTCTTGCAGTAATACTTTTAAACTAATGTTATCCATTGTCACACTTTAATTATAAACAATTGAATTTGATACAAAATCGATTCTTAAATGGTATATGTCATATAGAAAAAAGAAATCGGGCCATGATACTTTTAAGCTAATGTTACCCATTATCACATGTGGACAATTATAACGTTGTTCTATTATTACAATACACGATTGAAGAATTGATACAGAATTCTTAAATGATATATTTCATAACAAAAAAGGAAATCGGGCTGAGGTTAAATATATAGCAATTTGCACTTGAGAGACGCATTCTAGAAATATAACAATAACCTTGCATATTAATTCCCAACTCAAGCTCCCTCTCTTTGTTTAACTAGGGTTTTTCGCTGAGCTTTTGATCTACTTGACACACACTAGCTCTTACCATCAAATTTTTTGCATTGTTGAAGATGTTCATCATTTACCTTTCTGCTTGTAAGATTTCATTAAAATTGCCTTTGTAGCTGCATCATTTACCTTTCTGCTCGTAAGATTTCATTCAAATTGCATTTGTAGTTGCACCATTTACCTTTCTGCTCACAATATTTCATTAAAATTGCATTTATAACTGCATCATTTACCTTTCTGCTCGTAAAATTTCATTAAAATTGTGTATGTTAGAATCTGCAAAGATTTATTGTGATATCTGGATACTGCTCGAAGTTTACAGACTCATATATGCAATGCCTTGTGACTGCAAAGTCTGCAAGATGATGTTTCTTATATGTTTTCTTCATTGTCTTAGAGATGCATATGAAATGGTATTGCACAACTTTGGCGAGATGCTGTATACAGGGGTAGAGTCCACTATGACTGACCACCTAAAAGAGATTTCAAAAGGTTTAGAAGAGGCCAAAGATGAGTTGTTTCTGGAGGAAGTCCACAGAAATTGGGTTGATCATAAGAAAGCTTTGCAGATGGTCCATGACATTCTGAGTTACATGGACAGGACTTATATTCCAGATAGCCATAAAACCCCTGTACTTAAGCTTGGCATGGATCTTTGGAGGGACGTCGTTTTACTGTCCCCTAAAATTAAGACCAGGCTTTTGGATACGCCAGGCTTAGTGAATATGCTTATGGGTGACAAGCTTGAAGACCTGAGAAAAATGTACAATTTGTTTTGCGGGGTTCCAGATGGTCTTTCAATGATGGAGGCTGTGATGGCTTCTCACCTCAGAGAAACCGGTGAACAGCTTGTTACTGATATGGAAAGGGCAAGAAATCCTGTAAAGTTTGTTAAGTTCCTCTTGGATGTCAAGGAGAAATATGATAATATAATATATCTGGCATTTAGCGATGATAAGACATTTCAAAATGCTTTTGATTCGTCGTTTGAAAGCATCTTTAATCTGAATCCTCACTCTGCTGAATTCGTCTCATTGTTTCTGGATCATACACTGAGGAAAGGTCTGAAGGCAGTCAGTGAGGAGAATGTTGAGGCTGCCCTTAACAAGATAGTGATGCTCCTCCGTTACTTAAAGGAGAAAGATGTTTTTGAGAAATACTATAAGCAACACTTAGCTCAACGGCTGTTATCAGGAAAATATGTTTCTGAAAATGCTGAGAGAAGTCTGATTCTTATGCTAAAGGCTGAATTTGGATATCAGTTCACCTTAAAATTAGAAAGAATGCTCGCGGATATGGTAACTTCTCAAGAAACAATGCAGGGGTTCTATTGGGCCCATGATGCTGAGCTGGTAAACACTAAACAGTCCTACATTGGTTGTCCAAGTTATGACGACAGGGTCATGGCCTCCCCAGCCCACTGTCACTTGCAACCTGCCAGCCGAAATTTCAGCTCTCTGTGAGAAGTTCCGCTCTTATTACCTAGGAATTCATGCAGGCCGTAGATTGTCTTGGCAAACAAACATGGGCACAGCTGTCTTGAAGGCAATCTTTGGGAAGGGGCAAGAGCATCAGTTGACTGTATCCACTTATCAGATGTGTGTCCTCATGATGTTCAATAATGCTGATCAGTATAGCTATAGAGAGATCGAGGAGGCTACAGAGATCTCTCCATCAGACTTAAAGAGGAGCCTGCACTCCTTGGCTTGTGTCGAGGGAAAGAATGTACTGAATAAAGATCCGGACACCAAGGATGTCAGTGAGGGGGACTTATTTTCCGTGAATGAAAATTTCACTGGCAAAAGGTACAAACTAACTATAAGAACTGCTTCTGCTCAAAAGGATTCTGATTCTGAAAAACTAGAGATAAGGCAGAGGGTGGAGAAAAACCGAAAGCATCATATTGATGCTGCAATAGTACGGATAATGAAATCAAGGCTAGTGCTGGATCATACTGATATCATTGTGGAGGTCACAAAGCATCTGCAGTCAAGATTTCTGCCGGACCCTATAGTGATTGGAAAAAGAATTGAAGATTTGATTGAGCGTGAATATTTGGAGAGGGATGGCACTCGAAGAAACTTGTACCGATATCTTGCCTGACTCTGCAACTTCAGGCTATTACCAGATATCTTCAGCTCATCTTTATTTTCTGTTGGAGTATAGTACTCTGAATAATTTTCCTTTTAAAGCATAAATTTGTCTCTCTTTTTTTGAATATTTGCGATCTGTAAAGGATAAATGCTTGCTTATTCGGGATTCTGAGCCATATTCTCTGATCAACTCTCTTATAGCTACAATGGTGTAAAATTTCCATCGACTGGTTAACACCTGATATATGGTTTTCTTCAACAGAAGTAAGGCTTGTCTGTGAAAAACCAGCAAGCAGATTGTTACTAATTCTCCATGTGAGATTTAACTGAAGAGTGGAAGAAATAAATGCACTTGAAATTAGAATGCTAACTATTTAATTCCCTCCAATCCTGACATAATGCACTAATCATTTACTATTTAATAACTCTAATTAGTTTAAATAATTTTCGACTGGCGTGACAAAATTGATTAAAGTTATATTTCCAAGGTTTTATTTTCTTTTTATTGTAGTTATATTATTTTATAAAAATGTTGCACCATGATTTTTTTTATATGTGCTTGTTATTTGCGAAATGAATTTAATAATATTTAAAGATTAATAACTATGTTCAATAAATATAAGTATAAAAAATAATATTCATCTCAACAGTTTATGTATAATGAAAATATGACAGAAAAAAATATAAATACACTTTACTATGTTTTAGAAGTGCAGTATTGCAAGTGCAGATACACAAAATGCACTTTACTCTTAAATAAAATGATAAACATGTACCACAAAAATGACCCGATAGCATAATTAATACTAGGTAACTTTATACTTCACTGGACACATCATTCTCTTAAAAAACTGTAACTGATTTTGTAATTTTGTGTAGTTAGCATGCATTACTCATTACTCCTTAAGTGAGTATATCATTCTCGTAGAAATCCATAAGTAACTGATTTTGTAATTTTGTGTAGGTAGCATTACTTCTAAAGTGAATATGTACCGGAGTCTCAACTAAATTAAAAGAATCCCTGAATTCATTCTCTCCTGCTTCAAAGATTTCAAAGCAAGTGTTATATGCAAAATTATGAAGACTAATTGGATGGGCCGGGCCCACAGAAGAAGGCTTGTCATAGGCCAGGAAAGTCAAGATCAGTCCAGACTAGTGACCCTGTCAAAAGAAAGGGCGCGCCCTATCTTTAGGCGCGCCCACTTGCTGAGGAAAGTTCATCTTAATATAATTCCGAAGGGCAATGAGGGGTACTTTATGTTTAGGGGGACGCCCTTGAGCATGAGTAGGTCTCATTGTTGTATTAAGAAGACCCTGCCTTGTAGTCTGAGGAGTTGTCCTCCTTGGGAGGTAGAGGATAGAGAAGAAGACACCTTGGAAGGTCCTATCTCTGTAGTCTGGCGGGTTGTCCCTGTCGGGGAGTAGGGGAGTGTCCTTGCATTTGGGGTAAGCCCAAAGGGCTAGGCCTCATCGTATTGGACCCCTTCCAGGAGGAAGATTCTAGAAGGGGAGGCCCAGCCCACATGGGTCTCTTAGGAGAAAGAACTACGTAACGGCTTGATCCCCTATAAATAGGGGTACGTAGGCAGATTGTAGGCATCGATCATTCTTGAGAGCTATTCCAGTTAGCAATCTAGAACCCTTTGCTTACAATTGCAGCCACCCTCATAACAAACAATCAACCATCTCCTACATTCTCGCCAACAGAATCTTGATCCACGCCGCGAACCTCATCTTTGTTAACCTACCAGTTTTCTCCGTTAACAAATTGGCGCTAGAAGGAGGGGCTAGTTCAAGATTTTCCATCGAGGAGAAAGATGTCGAATCACGGCGAGACAACACCTGGTGGGAACCAACCCCCCGATCCCAGATCGGGGATAGGCGATAACCCTCCCGCCGACAACACACCGATCGGGAACGCCTCTCAGGACAGAGCAATCATCATAACAGACGGAGAGTCTGGCGTTATGAGACGCCCCATCTCCGGCTCGCCGCCGGTATTCATAAGCAACGAGGAGTTACTCAAGGAGTTGCACTACTTGAGAAACGAAGCAAGAGAACAGCAAGCGCTCAGAGAGCGAGTCGCGCAACTGGAGGCCCTTGTTCCCGGAACACATCGTTCCGGGAAGCAGCCCTTTGAAGAGGAAAGTCAGTCAGGTCATCGCGACGATAGAAGGGCTGTAATTGTTCCACGAAACTTATTCGCGTCAGGCGGCCAAACTACTACCGGAGGAGAGGGCGTCAGGGACGGAGGAAGACCCCCGCAAGATAGACGATCGACCGCACATCTGGAGGAGGCCAGTCGAGATATTAACGCTCTGGCGGAAAGATACCGAGGAAGAGTCAGTAGGGCGGATCTTCTGGCCCTGATCAAAGATCTTGAAAGCAGACCTGAATATGCGAATACCGGGTCAAGAACGGCAGGCACGGGTCGAGAAGGACATAGGAAGGAGATTCCGCATGGATCAGACCCAAGAAGTTATGACAGATCGCAAGAACCTCGGGGTTTGGGAGGAAGATCGGAGCAAGACCCGATCGTGCTTGAAGGACGGCAGAGTCAGGGAGGAACGCGCGAGCATGCGACGTCTCCGGGCAACGGAAAGACTCATCATCAGGTTCTTTTCTTGTCTCCTCTTTGTGAATTATCATAAAAGTTATGTTATATTTCGTTTTGTTAGTAGTAGGATATGTAATAATGAATGGTTAGGCAAATCTTGATCAGACCATTGCCGATCCACACATTCAAGCCTCGTCTCAGGCCAATGCTCATGCCCATACGCATATTCAAGCCTTATCTCAGGCCAATGCGCCCCCATCTGCTCAGACTCACGCCAATCAGTCCAATCCTCTCGTCTCGGCAAGTGACTTCGTGCCTATCGGAACGCTACCATCGATGACTCAGTCACAGCCAAACGTTCAGACCATTCCAGGCATCGGAGCTATTGATGTCAACAGCCTAAGGAAACTTCTGGCACACTTCGATGGAAGCCAAACGTCTCTTTCAAGCCAAGCCCTATCACCCTTCTCTGCGGAAGTGATAGAGGCTCCGTTGCCAGCCAATTACAGAAACACCACTTCCGATTTAAAGTTTCACGGCAACTCAGATGCTGTAGAGTTTCTTGGAAGATTCAATGTCGAGATGGGTGTTTACCAGATACCGGACCCTGTCAGGTGTAGACTTCTGGCGGCAACATTCAGAGATAGCGCCTACCAATGGTTCCGGAAATTGGAACCAGCATCCATCACTTCTTGGACAAGCATGCAGACCATGTTCTTGACTCAGTTCCAGGCAACCGTCAAGTATGCTCCACCAGTCACCACTCTGGCAAATATCAAACAGAAGGAAGGAGAGACTCTTCATGCCTACTTCAAACGTTTCAATGCAGAGTCATCCAACGTTCGGGGGGCGACTGACGAGACATTAAAAAGCTTCTTGGTGGCTGGGCTTCGAGTGGGGACTGATTTTTGGAAGCACTTGCAAGGCAATGATCCCAAGTCTCTGGCAGATTTATATGCGAGGGCTGAGGCATACAAAAATGTTGAACAGTCATTGGCTGAGAGCCGAAAGAATGAGAGAAGCCCTGGTAAGGCCCGACAAAAGAGAAGGGACCGGTCTCCAAGTCCAGAACAAAGGGGGAGGCGACGAAGCCCTAACCGGGTCAACACCATGTATAGGAGGAACTATACACCTCCCCGAGATCATGAGGAAAGGGAAGATCGCTGGACACCGCTTGCCGCACCAATCGATCACATCTTTGAAGTCAATCGTGATAAGGGACTCTTCCGCAGGCCAGCTCCACTAAATTCTTGGCAAGCCAAGAATAAGGACAAGTACTGTGAATACCATGAATCAACCGGGCATGATACCCATGAATGTAGACAACTGAAAGAAGAGATTGAATTGTTAATCAAAGAAGGCCAGCTTAACGAATGGATAGTACGAGAAGCCCGATCCCGACGAGATATTCGAGCCAAGGACAGAAGAGGGCTTGGCTATACTGGCGACCAAGAGAGAGGGAAGCAAGAGGATATCCAGTTCGTTAAGGAAGGAAGCATTCATGTCATCTTCGGAGGGCCACATTTGGCCGGTGAGGGAACCAGGGCTATGGAGAGATATGCAAAGGAGGCAAAAGGTAGGCCCCTTACTAATATACATAATTTGTCATCTAGGCCGCCTAAAGTCTTTAGAGGTGAAGCCATTGACATTACTTTTTCAGAAGAAGATGCCAGATGGGTTCACCACCCGCACAATGATGCCTTGGTGATCGCTCTTCGTATTGGTCCAATGAATGTTCATCGTGTGCTTGTTGACAATGGAAGTTCTGTCAACATTCTTTATTATGGCACCTACCAGAAGCTTGGCCTCCCTGATAAGGATATGAAGGTTGAGGATGTCTATATCTATGGATTTGGTGGAGAGGCTGTAAAGGTAAAAGGGACAATCCGGCTCCCGGTAACACTAGGGGAAGGAACATGCTCAGCCACTCAGGTTATGGATTTTATGATTGTCGATCACGACTCATCACACAATGCTATTATTGGGCGACCGTTATTGAAAGAGATGAGGGTGGTCACATCAATATATCATTTGTCTATGAAATTCCCGACACCTGGAGGAATTGGAGTTGTGAGGGGGTGCCAATATGACTCCAGAGAGTGTTACCTGCAATCTCTTAAAGGTTTCAAGAAGGGTAGACCGCTGAAAGAGCCCCTTGTTGCCAACACTGGTGGGGAGGTCAATATGACTTACTTTGTCCAATTTCCTGATGAAGGAGATAATCTCGGGCAATCAAAAGGGAAAGAACCAATGGAAGTAGATTCAGATGCCGAGCTTAAGCCTTGCTCTATATGGGAAAAAGGGGAGACATCTGGAACCAAAGAGGAGTCTGATCTAGACCCAAGGCTGCCCTTAGAGTCAACCAAGACCGGTCCGGCCGAAGATACCGTTGAAATCCAGGTTGGGGAGGCCGGAGAGGCCAAAACATTGAAGATAGGATCTAAACTTAAAGGAGAGTTGAAGGCAAGCCTTATCCGTTTCTTAAGAAGCAACTTGGATGTTTTTGCTTGGTGTCATGCTGATATGGTAGGGATCGACCCAGAAGTAATGAGTCACCATTTAAACATTGACCCTACCAAGAAAGGGATGAGACAGAAGAGAAGGCCTGTTAGTGGAGAAAGAGCTCAAGCACTAAAGGAGGAGGTTGACCGGTTGTTGGGTGCTAAGTTGATCAAGGAGTCGTTCTACCCTACATGGCTGGCTAATCCGGTCCTTGTCAGGAAGCCTAATGGGAAGTGGAGAACCTGTGTTGATTTCACAGATCTAAACAAAGCATGCCCAAAAGATAGTTTTCCACTCCCAAGGATAGACCAGTTGGTGGATGCCACAGCAGGACACGCTCTGTTAAGTTTCATGGATGCCTATTCAGGGTATAATCAGATACCCATGCATGAACCGGATCAGGAGCACACTTCATTTATAACTGATAGAGGACTCTATTGCTATATAGGGATGCCATTTGGACTAATCAATGCTGGCGCAACTTACCAACGCCTTGTGAACATGATGTTTAAGGATCAGATTGGTAAGACTATGGAGGTTTATGTGGATGACATGCTGGTCAAGTCCAAGGAGGCGCAAGATCACATTCGGCATTTGTCTGAAATGTTTGACATACTTAGGAAGTATCGAATGAAGTTGAATCCCCAGAAGTGTGTATTTGGAGTTGAGTCTGGTAAATTCTTGGGGTTCATGGTAAATCATCGAGGGATCGAAGCTAATCCTGCAAAAATCAAGGCATTACTCGATATGAAGTCTCCTCAGAATGTGAGGCAAGTTCAGAGCCTTACGGGAAGGATAGCGGCACTAAATAGATTTGTGTCTAAATCCTCAGACAAGTGCAAGGAGTTCTTTAAGGCTATAAAGGAGGCTGGGAAAACGTTTGTATGGACGGATGAATGTGAAGAGGCCTTCCGAAAGATAAAGGAACAATTGGGAAAGCCACCTCTCTTGGCCAAACCCGTAGAAGGGGAAACATTGATCTTATACCTGGCCGTTTCAAGATACTCGGTCAGCGCCGTTCTTGTAAAGGAGGAGAAGGATGTTCAATTCCCGGTATATTATGTTAGCAAAAGGCTATTGGATGCTGAGACAAGATACACTAGCATGGAAAAGTTGGTATACTCTTTGATCTTAGCAGCAAGGAAGCTTCGTCCATACTTTCAGGCACATAAGATTGAGGTAAGAACTTCATACCCTCTCCGTCAGATTATGCATAAGCCGGAAGCAACGGGAAGACTCATGAAGTGGGCTGTTGAGCTAGGACAGTTTGACTTGGATTACAAGCCTAGGGCTACTATCAAAGGCCAAGCCCTGGCTGATTTCTTATTGGAATTTGAGGATGATACTCAAGAGTGGGCAATAATACCATATAGTCCAGTTGTTGAACCCATTGAAGGTCTTTTAGTAGAGGATGACACATGGTGGAACTTGCATGTCGATGGAGCTGTCAACTCTGACGGAGCTGGAGTTGGTATAGTTTTGGTTAGTCCCGGGGGGTGTCGGTTGTTGAGTGCCATCCACCTGGGGTTCCCCGCTACCAATAACGATGCAGAGTATGAAGCTTTGATCAATGGTCTAGCCCTAGCTGTGGAAATGAGGGCTAGGAACCTTATTGTATATAGTGACTCAATGTTGGTGGTCCACCAGGTAAATGGGGGGTTCTTAGCTCGAGGATGGAGGACGAACTTATACATGACCCATACGCAAGAACTGATGAAGAAGTTCAGAGAGGTACATTTGGAAAAAGTTCCTCGCGAGAAAAATGAAGGTGCTGATGCCTTGGCCAAGGCCAGTTCAAGAAGGGACACCAAGTTATTAGGAACTATCCAATTCTGTGTTCAGGAGAAGCCTAGTGTGTTAGAAGCACAGAAGGTCACCCGGTTCAGAGGAGATCTGATGGAAGTAGAGAAGGAAGTTGTGGATACTTGGATGACTCCTATACTTAAGTTCATCCAGGAGGGTCAACTCCCAGAGAGTTTAAAGGAAGCCAGAAGTCTCAGATACAAAGCAGCAAGATTTGTGATATATGATGGTGTCTTGTACAAGAGAGGGTTCAACCAACCGTTGCTGAAGTGCATTGCAGGGGAAGAGTGCAATTATATCTTAAGGGAAGTGCATGAAGGAATATGTGGCAATCACTCGGGGGGTAGTTCACTTGCACTGAAGATCCTTAGGCAAGGATACTACTGGCCAACTATGAGGAGTGAAGCAAGCAAGTTCGTGCAAGCTTGTGACAAGTGCCAGCGATTTGCCACATATTCATCTCGTCCTGCAGTTAGTCTAACTCCGTTACTCAGTCCATGGCCATTCGCTTTGTGGGGGATAGATCTCATTGGAGAACTTCCAAAGGCCAAAGGAGGAGTCAGGTATGCAGTAGTGGCAGTAGATTACTTTACAAAATGGGCCGAGGCCGCACCTCTAGCAACCATTACTGCTAGGAAGATAACAAGTTTTGTATTCAATTCAATCGTGTGCAGATTTGGTATCCCGTATAAACTAATATCTGATAATGGGAAACAATTTGATAGCAGAGAATTGAAGAAGTTATGTGATGACTTGAATATAAGGAGGAACTTTGCAGCTGTGTACCATCCACAAAGCAATGGACAGACTGAAGCAGTCAACAAGATCATCAAACACACGCTGAAGGCCAAGTTGGAAGAGAAGAAAGGAGATTGGCCGGAGGAGCTTCCAATGGTACTATGGTCGTACAACACTACGCCAAGGACAACCACTGGGGAGTCGCCATTCATGTTAACTTACGGCTGCGAGGCAATGGTTCCAGTAGAAGTCGGAGCAGGTTCTTTTAGGAGAGACCACTTTCAGGAAGAAGACAATGCTGTCAACCAGAGGCTACATCTAGATATGCTGGAAGAAGTCAGAAGGGAGTCGCAAGTTAGGTTGGCAGCATACCAACAAAGGACAGCCCGGTTCTACAACAGTCGAGTCAAGCCCAGACCTTTCAAAGTAGGAGACTTGGTGTTGCGCAAGATGATGCCAGGAATGAAAGTGCCAGGTCAAGGAGTGTTCGGTGCAAATTGGGAAGGACCCTACCGTGTTCGAGCTGAGATTTTTGGAGGTGCATATTACTTGGAGGACATGCAGGGGAAGCCCATCTCTAAGGCATGGAATGCTGAGCACTTAAAGAAATACTATCAATAGAAGCAACTTGTAATTGTTAGAACAATAGAAGATGGAATGTATTTGCTGATCCTTTGATGAAATGATAAAGCTAGTATAGTTCGCTTAATTCGCTTGATTCCGCCATTTTCAAAACACACGGCGCGCCTCATCTTAAGGCGCGCCCCAATGTTATCAACTTGGTCCTTCAGTATGCAAGGACAGCTAAATCCTAACGAAAAGAGAAGTTAAATATTAAAGAAAAGTTTGCAGAAGGAATAATCCAGCAGAACAATCAGCACTTGCTCTTTCTGGCTCGAAGTATATCGACACTAGGCGCGCCAAGACATACGGCGCGCCACATGTCTACTTGTAAAAATTCAATAACCCAGCATGATAGAATAGAACTTCATATACACATGGTGAACACAAGGAAGAAAAGCAGGCAAGCAATATCATAAAACAAAAGTGCATAATAAAAGCAGTTAATAATTAAGTACGGGAACAGTAATATGAGGGCACGCCTCATAATTAAACTTCATCACAGCCAAATAAACAAAAGCATACAACTTGCAGGGTTACAGGGACCCGCACCCAGATGAATATTCAGAGAAAACAGAATTAAATATCAGATTTGATCTTGTGAGGAGTCTATGTTCCCAGGTTGAGAAGAAGAAATAACAGGGATCTCTTGAGGAATCTCCCCAGAAGTTAGGCGAGGGACAGGGTCAGTTGCATGAACATCAGGCGAGCCCTCTCCGGTTTGGCGCGCCTCATCATTGTCAAGCTGCCCTGGAGATGGTTGCTGTAGGAACTTGTTGGCAGAGATCGCTGCAACCTCCGGTTCAATCTCCATCTTCTTTTCTTCAATAGCTTTTGCTTCCTCGACTCTGAAGTCATCAACCCACTGTTTGGTTGCCGGGATGAATTTGCCCCAGTCATACTCAGGGTCCACAGCAAGGAAACCAGCCACGAAGTCTCTGAACCCAGCAGCAAAAGATGACTTCTCAACCTCCCCTAATTGATGTTGAAAGTCCTCTGCCTGTTTCTCTAGCTCGATCACCTTCTCACTAGATGCGGTAAGCTCTTGGGCTGATTGATTCAGGTTGGCCCGGAGGTTGTCAGCATCTGTCTTCAACCTGGAAATGTCCTTTTCAGCTCTCACTTTAAATTTCTCCAACTCAGCTTTTTCTTTCCCAGCCTCAGTTAATTGAACCTTCAACTGGCCAATCTCTTCCTTCGCGGTATCTAGGCGCGCCCTGAGCTTTTCCGTATCAGACGGGTTGCAGGTAAGGTGAAAGAAGAGCTCAGCAGCGGCGCGCCTACATGCATCGGCCGCTTGTTCACCGTTTCTCTGTTGCCAGATGGCAAACTTAGATGGCTCTATATAGCCATCCGCCACTTTGGAGAACCAATCCCCTGCAGCAGTTACCGGTGCCTCGTAAGGGAATCCAGAAGATAGTTCCTGTACCTTGGGCTTCTTGGAGTTATGCAAATCAGTTTCTTGGTTTTTTCTCTTCTCAGAACCTTTCTTCTTAGGTGAAGAAAACCTAGTAACTTGCTGGCTAACAGATACCTTCGGCACCTGTTTAGAACTGGACGCGCCAGCATTGGAGGCGCGCCCACTCTTTACGCCAAAACCACTGGGAAGTGACATATCTGCAGAAGAGATAAAGAAAGATGACAAAGCAGTTAATAAGGAGCATTTACAGGAATAAAGGCAAGAAATAAGCAAAGCATGCCCGAGTAAACTGATAAACAGTCTAAAAAAAAAAAAAAAAAAAAAAACACCACATAGAATTACCAATACCATAATCAGGCGCGCCCTGATCATCCGATGTTTCTTCGTCAGGATTTGCATCTTCCTCAAGAATGGCTTCTTCGGGTTCTTTAGCTTTTCTTTTGATGGGGCGTCCACCATAGAAGTCTTGAAAGGAGCAGATAGAGCCGACGGCCTCACTAAGAAATCCATACTCCTTCAGGCGTTCCGTAGTAACCAGATGATTGATTATCTTGGCCTCATATGGAAGGTTAGAAATATTGTCCGCCCTTCTCTGGGCGCGCCCAGATAGGATTGACTGTTTCCTCTCGGCTACGAAGAAAAGTAAGGAAAAGTGTAAAAGTAATATAATATAACAAGGCGCGCCCAGTTATAAGAAATCGGGGATAAAATGGAAGAAAAGAACAAAGTTAAAGAAGAATCTTACTAGGGGTCAAGTTAAACTGGGTCCTAACTCTGTCATACTCTGGCCAAAGGTAGAAAAAGGGCTCTTTCCACTTCTTCTCGTTGCTGGTCTTCCCTTCAGACCAGCCAGTGGAATTGTGAGACCTCCTCACTACCAAGTAAAAATAACCCACACTGGACGCGCCCAGTCTGAAGAAATAGCTAAGATCCATCATAGTAGGCGCTCGTTGGTTGTGATCCTGATATAACATATATAGGGCGATGGCGAGTTTCCAGCTGTTTGGAGAAAGCTGAATGGGAGCTATGTCAAACCATTCTAAGATAGATCTGAAGTAGGGGTGAAGTGGAAATCCGATACCTAATCTCACAAGTTTTGGGGTAAGCACCATCCTAGGGATCCTCAGACGGGGATTGTAGTCAAAGATGTGAGGACGCATTTCAGGGTGTGGGCGCGCCCAAAGACAGCCCAGGTTATAATACTTAAGACACCATTTAATTTCAGCATTTGAGGCTGTAGAAGAAAGACCAACGCACGCCAACTTGCCAGCCCTCTTTCGCCTTTTGGCTTTAACTGCTTCAGGGATTTCCTGGTCCTCGTCCCAGTCGAAATCAAGTTCACGATCAGAAATAGGGGGGTGAACATATGGATTGGGTGAAGCCTGAGGAGAAGGAGGGCGCGCCTCAGGGTCCTCGTCCTCGTCAACTAAGGATTGGTAGAAATTTTCGGCCTGGGCTTCGGCCTCAGCTTCAGCTGAATCCTCCTCATCGGTGCCCTCATCTTCATTTTGTAAATCTTCAGAGCCGTGGGAAGTTACGAATGGATTAGTGCGGTTAGGGGCGCCTCGAAGATCTTCCTCGTCCTGATCCAGAAGTTCCTCTAAAACAACAGGGTCAGTAACAGGGGGTTCAGGTGAGGAAGCTCCACTTTCAGCCATAGTTCTAGAGGATTGAGGAGGAAATGATCTCAAAGGAATAGGGGAGAAATAACTCGGCGCGCCTAAATCGGCCAGCTGCAAAAAGGAGACAGAAGAAGATTTAGCAACTGGGCGCGCCGAGATACATATAAAGAAAAAGAGACGAGGAAGAGATTACTGAGAAAACATGAACACCCAAAGGAGGGTCGAATACAAGAAGAAGAAGGAGGATACAAAGACTAAAGGATATAGCAACATTCAGGGCTCCAGTCATGGTAATGCAGACAAACACTACGACAAGTAGGCGCGCCCAGAAACAGGGCGCGCCACGACAATAAAAAGGGGAAGACTGGCAAAACACAAAGTAAAAACGGATACTTTAAAAGCTGCAACGAAATTTCAAGCAAAAACCTGGTACTGATATACAAATCTATGTGTACGAAAGAAGATAAAGGTTCTAACTTAAGAAGAGAAGAGGCGCGTCTAGTCATAGGGCGCGTCTTATCAATAAAAAAGAGAGTACAAGCAGCGCTAAGTAACTATCATTCTCCAACATACATACGCAAAAAGAGAAGTAAAGATTATGCAATATGGCTAGCCGACACATCAAATCTCTAAATCATAACACCTTAATATCATAAACATAAAATTACAGTATCAGAAAACAAGATCAAACATATATACACGCATATACATACAGGAGAAGTGTATGAAGAACAGTGAAGAAAGTGAAGGGTCATGTGCTTAAATACGAAGATTTACTCGGTGAAATAACAAAAAGAAGACATGAATGTGTACCTTGCGACGAGAGGAGTTGTGGGATGACTTTAAAATCACGAATGGAGCAGCAATGCGACTGATAAAGCTCGAAGAACGATAACGGCGGCGTAGGGGGTTTTTAGAGTAAAAGACGGTGAAAAATGAAGAAGTGAAAAGGAAGACCCGTATTTATACCTGGAAGAAAATAAAGAATAAAAAAAAAAAAAAAAAGGAAAAATAACACGATCATGGGATACAGCTGTATACAACAAGAGTTTTAACGGTCGTAAACATAAGGCGCGCCTAGATATGCCAAAGACAGTTATTAAAAGGAGATGAAAACTTTTAAGAGATCTCGTCGACATCTTCAACGCCACCAAGATCTGGGGGGTAGTTGTTATATGCAAAATTATGAAGACTAATTGGATGGGCCGGGCCCACAGAAGAAGGCTTGTCATAGGCCAGGAAAGTCAAGATCAGTCCAGACTAGTGACCCTGTCAAAAGAAAGGGCGCGCCCTATCTTTAGGCGCGCCCACTTGCTGAGGAAAGTTCATCTTAATATAATTCCGAAGGGCAATGAGGGGTACTTTATGTTTAGGGGGACGCCCTTGAGCATGAGTAGGTCTCATTGTTGTATTAAGAAGACCCTGCCTTGTAGTCTGAGGAGTTGTCCTCCTTGGGAGGTAGAGGATAGAGAAGAAGACACCTTGGAAGGTCCTATCTCTGTAGTCTGGCGGGTTGTCCCTGTCGGGGAGTAGGGGAGTGTCCTTGCATTTGGGGTAAGCCCAAAGGGCTAGGCCTCATCGTATTGGACCCCTTCCAGGAGGAAGATTCTAGAAGGGGAGGCCCAGCCCACATGGGTCTCTTAGGAGAAAGAACTACGTAACGGCTTGATCCCCTATAAATAGGGGTACGTAGGCAGATTGTAGGCATCGATCATTCTTGAGAGCTATTCCAGTTAGCAATCTAGAACCCTTTGCTTACAATTGCAGCCACCCTCATAACAAACAATCAACCATCTCCTACATTCTCGCCAACAGAATCTTGATCCACGCCGCGAACCTCATCTTTGTTAACCTACCAGTTTTCTCCGTTAACAGCAAGGTGCAATCTTTTAAGTACTAGTCATTTACCTTTAAAAAAACTGCTGATCATTTCTTTAATTCTTGTTCTTTCTTAGACTTATAATTACATGCATAACAATTTTGTACTGTATGATTGTTGTGTCTGATTCTACTTGATAAAAAAGTGTATATGTTAATGTCAGTTCACTTCTGATCAATTTTGTACTACATGATTGTGCTGATTTAGTTCATTTTTTGTGAATGATACAGTAGTAGATTGAGCCAAGAGCTGGAGAGATGGATGATAATCAGAAGGAACAGAATTTTAAGAGGCGCAAGGTTGTTGATGCCAAGTATGCCGAGAAGATTTGGAAGAAATTGGAGCATGCTATCAATGAAATTTACAATCACAATGGTAGGCTTCTTAGTTACCATGAGCTCCAGAGGTAAGCCTCAATCTTTCACTTATTTATTCTCTTAATTAAATTGATTTTCAGTTGCACCAGTGAATTGTTTGCTGCTGCATTTTATGTGGAATTTTTGTTTTGTTTTGTTTTTCGTGTGTATGTTTGTCAAAGTTGCTTGCATCTTGTTGATTGGTATTCCCTCTGATACATGTAACAGAATCCAATTAATTCCATCAGTCTGCAGATATATAAATGATTTTTAGACCATTTTAGATTAAATATTAAAGGAGCACCCTATTGGAAAATTATGTTATAGTTACAGGGACTTTTGATTTGGGAAATTGTTTATCGCGCTGATACTTTGGCTTATGTTACCCATTGTCACACGTGGACAATTATAACGTTGTTCTATACTATTATTACTATACACAATTGAATTCGATACAGAATTCTTAAATGGTATGTGTCATAACGAAAGATGAAACCGGGCTGAGGTTAAATATATAGCAATGTGCACTTAAGAGACGCATTTTAGAAATATAACAATAACCTTGCATATTAATTCCCAACTCAAGCTCCCTCTCTTTGTTCAACTAGGTTTTTTCGCTGAGCTTTTGATCTAATTGACACGCACCGGCTCTTATAGTCAAGTTTTTTGCATTGCTGAAGATATTATTTCCCTGAAATTAGATTTGTTTTGTTGTTATAGCTTTGACAGTTAAGGTATATATACTTGATACAAGGGAAAACTGTGAAAGGTAATTATAGTAAAATGGCGTGCTTTGGGCAACTTACCGAGTATTCTAAATTTATATTTCAGTTATTATGCTCTTAGAGATGATATTAGATACTTTATAATGTTGATAAGTACTATTCTTTACACTTAATATAATAATTTTATGATAGTACCATATGATTGAGTAAAATATTATCTAGATTTCGAAAAAGACAAGTTGCATAATTTACCTTTCTGCTTGTAAGATTTCTTTAAAATTGCATTTGTAGATGCATCATTTACCTTTCTGCTTGAAAGATTTCATTAAAATTGTGTATGTTAGAATCTGCAAAGATTTATTGTGATATCTGGATACTGCTCGAAGTTTACAGACTCATATATGCAATAACTTGTGACTGCAAAGTCTGTAAGATGATGTTTCTAATATGTTTTCTTCATTGTCTTAGAGATGCATATGATATGGTATTGCACAACTTTGGCGAGATGCTGTATACAGGGGTAGAGTCCACTATGACTAACCGCCTAAGGGAGATTTCAAAACGTTTAGCAGAGGCCGAAGGTGATTTGTTTCTGGAGGAAGTCTTCAAAAATTGGGTTAAGAATAGGACAGTGTTGCTGATGATCCATGACATTCTGAGGTACATGGACAGGACTTATATTCCACATAACCATAAAACCCCTGTACGTGAGCTTGGCATGCACCTTTGGAGGGACATTGTTTTACAGTCCCCTAAAATTAAGACCAGGCTTTTGGATACGCCGGGCTTAGTGAATATGCTTATGGATGACAAGATTGAGGACCTGAGAAGAATGTATAATTTGTTTCACGGGGTTCCTGATGGTCTTTCAACGATGAAGGCTGTGATGACTTCTCACCTCAGAGAAACCGGTGAACAGCTTGTTGCTGATACGGAAAGGGCAAGAAATCCTGTGAAGTTTGTTAAGTTCCTCTTGGATGTCAAGGAGAAATATGATAAAATAATATATCTGGCATTTTGTGATGATAAGACATTTCAAAATGCTTTTGATTCGTCGTTTGAAAGCATCTTTAATCTGAATCCTCGCTCTTCTGAATTCATCTCATTATTTCTGGATTATACATTGAGGAAAGGTCTGAAGGTAGTCAGTGAGGAGAATGTTGAGGCTGCTCTTAACAAGATAGTGGTGCTCCTCCGTTTCTTAAAGGAGAAAGATGTTTTTGAGAAATACTATAAGCAACACTTAGCTCAACGGCTGTTGTCAGCAAAAACTGTTTCTTACAATGCTGAGAGAAGTCTGATTGTTATGCTAAAGACTGAATTTGGATATCAGTTCACTTTAAAAGCAGAAAGAATGCTCGCGGACATGATAACCTCTCAAGAAACAATGCTGGGGTTCTATTGGGCCCATGATGCTGAGCTGGTAGACAGCCCTACATTTATAGTCCAAGTTCTGACGACAGGGTCATGGCCTCCCCAGCCCACTGTCACTTGCAACCTGCCAGCTGAAATGTCAGCTCTCTGTGAGAAGTTCCGCTATTATTATCTAGAAATTCATGCAGGCCGTAGATTGTCTTGGCAAACTAACATGGGCACAGCTGTCTTGAAGGCAATCTTTGGGAAGGGACAAGAGCATCAGTTGACCGTATCTACTTATCAGATGTGTGTCCTCATGATGTTCAATAATGCTGATCAGTATAGCTATAGAGAGATCCAGGAGGCTACAGAGATCCCTCCATCAGACTTGAAGAGGAGCCTGCACTCCTTGGCTTGTGTCGAGGGAAAGAATGTACTGAAAAAAGATCCGGAGACCAAGGATGTCAGTGAGGGGAATTTATTTTCCGTGAATGAAAATTTCATTGGCAAAAGTTACAAACTAACTATAAGAACTGTTTCAGCTGAAAAGGAATCTGATCCTAAGAAAGTAGAGATAAGGCAGAGAGTGGAGAATAACCGAAATCATCATATTGATGCTGCAATAGTACGAATAATGAAATCAAGGCGAGTGGTGGATCATACTGATATCATCGCGGAGGTCACAGAGCATCTGCAGCCAAGATTCCTGGCAGACCCTATAGTGATTGGAAGAAGAATTGAGAGTTTGATTGAGCGTGAATATTTGGAAAGGGATGGCACTCAAAGAAACTTGTACCGATATCTTGCCTGAGTCTGCAACTTTAGGATATTACCAGATATCTTGAACTCATCTTTATTTACTGTTGGAGTATAGTACTCTGAATATATTTCCTTTTAAACCATAAATTTGTCTTTTTTTGAATGTTTGCGATCTGTAAAGGATAAATGCTTGCTTATTCGGGATTCTGAGCCTTATTCTTTAGTCAAATCTCTTATAGCTACATTTCTTGTTAGTATTTCTTGAAGTTCTTGCGAAATGAGATGAAACTAATATTGTGCAAGCCACAAATGAGATATCGGAGGAAATTAAACAGAATGCATCTTATAAACAAAGATGCTGGCTATTTAATTCCCTGCGATTCTCACATAGGGCAATACACAGTAGAATCAAGGAGATGTGCGGTGAAGAGGAGTTTTAATGAACGCGGAGAGAAGTGAAAGCCACAGGTAAGATATTAGAGGAAACTAAACATAAAGTGTAATCAAACAACAATGCTGCATGTTTAGTTCCCTCTAATCCTCACTTAAGACTTTACAATGCAAGAGATTTTTCATATGGCTTTGTGTTGAGCAGGTATGTTTCTCTATATATAGACAACTCAGAACTGATAGCTCCATGGCTCATGCATTTTGCCTGGGTAACTAATACTAACAGTACACTCTTCTGTCTTGACCAACATACACTTGTTTTGCTGTAAGGCTTGAATACTTTTTGCAGGGTTGAAAAGTTGGAACAAAATTGATGGTACGTTGAGGCCCTCAGGTCTCATGAGATCTCCTTATATTTGGTCTTGTTGAAATAACCCCGTTTAAATGTGAAATATGCTAGAGACGCCAAAATGATTCGTGAATGTTTGAAAATGAAATTATGTATGAAAATGAAATTTGGTGCTTAGCATGAAAATGTTAGAGTCTAATATGAATCAAACTGTTGCCAGTAGATTCTTTTCGAAATGAATACGTTGATTTTTGTTAATGTCAAAATATTTATATAGCCACGTAGATTTTATTCATTTCTTTTTCTGAAAAAGTGGATCTATCTTTTTTGGTGAACCGGATATCATTACAGGATCTTTTATGGTGAACCTGATATCATTACAGGAAAATGTCAGGGACCTCAAATTGATTCCAGAAAAAAAAAATTGCAAAAGACATTGTCGGTTACGAAGATAATAAATGAGACTGACCTCCTTCACATCAACCACGCCAATGAATATCTTTCATTTTACCCGCGAATGATAATAGAATTAGCGTATATTCTCCGCCACATCATTCATGAACCTTTTATAATACCCAATTCAGATACCTAGCACTTCTCTTAATATTCAAAAATCCAAAAGATTCAATTTTTCCAGATTAATTACAAAATCAAGTGAGGCACCTATTTAAGTTGAGTATGTGCTAATAGCCTGGAGTAAATTCAAAGGGTTCTTGAATTCACTTCTCTGCAACTCAAAAACTTTTAAAGAAAGGTGCAGTCTTTCACTAATTCACCTTTAAAGAAGCTAGCCCGGATTAGCCTTTTTCTTAATTACAATGTTATTAACATTTTTCTGCTGATCATTTCTTTCATTCTTGTTCTTTCTTGACTTATTTACATGCATATTAGTATTTGTATCAGTTCACTTTTTTTTCCTTCTAACAATTTTGTACTGTATGATTGTGTTGTGTCTGAATTTCACTAAATAATTAGGTGCAACTGGAGATCGAAAAAAATACAAACGGTGAAAGCACTCTGCTGGGCCTATCCAATTGTAAACTCACTCCGGGATGGTTGTTTATGTTTATCTTCCAATGCCTATCAAGATCTTTTAGCTGAATTCTAAAATCTTCTTGCACTTGGGATAACATGATGAATTGATTATGGAATACATGTTGAAAAAGAAATTTAATAAAAAAACGATTATAAAATCCACTTTATGAGCTAGTATTGTCCAGTTTAATCTCTTTTTTCATATTACTAAGGAGGATGTTTCTAATATGTTTTCTTTAAAGTTTCAGAAATGCATATAATATGGTATTGCACAACTTTGGCAAGATTAATCAACTATGAAGTGGCACAAACCAAAAAAATGACTTCTTGATCAGATGATATCGTCTCAGTCCGATTACAGGAGTCAAATATTATAAAACACAAAAAGGAATTAAGATGTCGTAAGAGTTAGGACACGCAGCCTACAGGGATTATTTTGAGCTATCTTTTCTTGATGAGTTTTACAAGATTTAGTTTTGGAAGCTTAATGAACACTGTGATTGTCAGGCCTACTTGAAGAAAACTGATACGTCGAAGTGAAGAAATAAAAAAGAGTTCGGAACTACCTCAATGTACAAATGACAATATATATTAAGATCTTGCCCATTGTCACTTGCAACCTGCCATCTGAAATGTCAGCTCTGTGTGAGAAGTTCCGCTCTTATTTTCTAGGAGAACACACAGATTCTTGTCTTGGCTTAACTAACATGTGCACTTTGGACTTAAAATGCAACCTTTGGGAAGTCACAGAAAAAAAAAACTGAATTTATCTACATATTAGATGTGTGTCCTCATGATCATCATTGGTGCTGATCAGTACAGATGTAAAGGGATCAAGCAGGCTACAGATATCCTTCCATCGCGTTAAAGCAGGCTACAAAATTTATTGCAAAAGTCATGAAGCATCTGCAGTACAGATTTCAATTGAACCCTTATTGGTGGAGACACGAATAAGGTATATACAAGGATGACACTAGATTTTTTCAAGTCACCTTGTTTAAGGTTGGAGTATTGTACACCAATTTTATTTCACATTTAAACATAAATATATTTTTGAATCTTTGCAACTTGCAAGCGGTAAAGAATTAGTTTTCTATGCTTATTCGGGTGTTTGAGCCATTTTTCTGATCAACTCAATTTTAGCTACATGGCATAATTACAGGCAATATGTTTAACAGAAGGAAGCTTGTCTGAGGGAAGTATGGTTTTCATTGTATCACAGGCTTAGTAATAGTGATTGTGCAGTCCTTCATTAAGCTTGCTGCTGATCAGTCTTGTATACAGACCAATCCTGATGGTTAAAGGTCAACACTATAAATAAATTAGACAAACAAAACAAGCACATTCGAAAATTTGAACATTTCTTGTAACAATATTTACTTGGAGTTCTTACAAAATGAGGTCAAACTTGTAATGTGGAAGTCACAAATGAGAAATAGGAGGAAATTGAACAGAATGCATCTTATAAACAATAATGCTAGATTGCTAGTAGGAGGAAATTGATCGTATATTGCGATTTTGGTTGTCGTTATTTTAACGATTATGTCATTTTAGATTACTTTGTTTTGGTGCCTAGCATAATCTTTCATGCTTGTTTCTTTTTTTCTTCCTCCTTTTTTCCTCTCCACCTTATTTTTTTTCCTTTCCGCGGATTTTTATCCTTCATCTGGGTTTTCTTCTCGGTCATTAAAGTTTTATTGGCTAAATTTTCGGGGCCATCTCTGCATGACCTTCGGTTAGTTGATAGACTTTTTTGAATGAAAGTTCTCCTTTCTTCTTAGTTCTGCGGATTTTTTTTTCTTTCGAGTGTTTTTTTTTCGGGCATCATAAATTTTTATCTCATTTCTTGTGGGACTTTTTGACATGCCCTTTGGTTAGATGAAAGTTTATATGTATGAAAAAGGCTCTTTCGATTCCATCGGTATTGTATTTCGATACAATTCACTGTGAAAGTCTTATGACAAAAAAAAAAAAAAAAATCCCTCTGATCCTCATATATTTAATGCCATTATAGGTTGTTATTACAATTTAAATATTTAAACATAAATTAAAAATTGAAGATAATCTCAAAGTAAAGGAGCTAGCAAAATAAACCATAAATAATGCAGATTTGTTGTAATTCCTTATTTTAAATTATGAATATGATTAAGTACATAAAATCTTTTGATATGTATCTTTTTGAATTAGTTATTAGTCGTTTGATTTCTTTTGTTATTTTGTTGCGCTTCTCATTTATTATTTTAATAATTTTAATTAGTTTAAATAATTTTCGACTATCATGACAAAGTTGATCATATTTATATTGTCAAGATTTTATTTTCCTTTTATTCTAGTTATATTATTTTATAAAAATGTTATACCATGAATTTTTATGATATATGCTTGTTACTTGTGAAATGAATTTAATAATATTTAAAGATTAATAACTATGTACGGTGAATATAAAATAACATGTGGCAAAAAAAAATAACAAAATAATATTCATCTTAAACTGTTTATGTATAATGAGAACATGAAAGAAAAAATTATAAATAAAACAAATTAAAATATATTTAAATAAAATGAGAAACATGCACGAGAAAAATTACCGACATCTTAATTAATACTATGTAATTAACTTTATACTTGGATATGGATAGACACATCCCTCTTTAGAAAAGTTGTAACTGATTTTGTAATTTTGTGTAGTTAGCATGCATTAGTCATTACTCCATCCGTCCCATTTTAGTTGTAACATTTGGTTTTGTGCCAGTCAAATTGACTAAAGTTTGACTGAAATTAAAAAATATATCATCAGAAATAATTTTAAATAAACTTCAAAATGTAATTTTCATTTTTTTAAATTAATGAAAAAGTGATTCATAATTTTTGGTCAAAAATTAGTCAATTTGACCAACAAAAATAGAAATGTGACAACTAAAATGGGACGGACGGAGTACTCTTAAGCGTGTATCTCATCTTTTTGAAATCCATAAATAACAAATTTTGTAATTTTATGTAGGAAGCATTACTGCTAAAGTGAATACTTACTCAACTAAATTAAAAGGATTTCTGAGTTCATTCTCTGCAACTTACAAGATTTCAAAGCAAGGTTCAATATTTTAAGTACCAATTTACATTGAAAAGAGCTAGCGCAGGTTGGTGTTTTCCTCAAGTACAATCTGTTTAAAAAAAAATTCTGATCATTTCTTTAATTCTTGTTCTTTCTTAGACTTATTAATTACATGCATAAGAATTTTGTACGGTATGATTGTGTTGTGTCTGTATTCTACTTGAAAAAAAGTGTTTATGTTAAAGTCAGTTAACTTCTGATCAATTATGTACTACATGATTGTGCTGATCGAGTTCATTTTCCAAATGGTACATCAGTAGATTGAGTTAAGAGTTGAAGAGATGGATAATAATCAGAAGGAACAAAAATTTAAGAGGCGCAAGGTTGTTGATGCCAAGTATGCCGAGAAGATTTGGAAGAAATTGGAGCATGCTATCAATGAAATCTACAATTACAATGCTTTTCGTCTTAGCTACGAGGAGCTCTATAGGTAAGCCTCAAATTTTCACTTATTTACTCTCATACATTGATTTCAGTTGCACCAGTGAATTGTTTGCTACTGCATTTCTCTTGTTTATGTTTGTCAAAGTTGCTTCCATCTTGTTGATTGTTATTCACTCTGATACATGCATGTAACAGATGCTTAAAGTGTATTTTGCTACTAGTCTTGAAACATCTGTAAACATTTATCATATCTGGGACATCCCATTAATTCCATCAGTCCGCAGATATATAAAAATGAGACAATTTAAGATTAGATATTAAAGAATCACCCTATTGGAAAATTATGTTATAGACACATGGAGTTTTGATTTGGGAAATTGTTTCTCGGGGTAAAGCTTTTAAACTAATGTTACCCATTGTCACACGTGGACAATAATAAACAATTGAATTTGATATAAAATTCTTAGATAGTATATGTCATAACGAACAAAGAAATCGGGCCGTAATACTTTTAAGCTAATGTTACCCATTATCACATGTGAACAATTATAACGTTGTTCTATTATTACGATACACAATTGAATGGATACAGAATTCTTAGATGATATATTTCATAACAAAAAAGGAAACCGGGCTGAGGTTAAATATATAGCAATTTGCACTTGAGAGACGCATTCTAGAAATTTAACAATAACCTTGCATATTAATTCCCAACTCAGGCTCACTCTCTTTGTTCAACTAGGTTTTTCTGCTGAGCTTTTGATCTACTTGACACACACTAGCTCTTACCATCAATTTTTTTGCATTGTTGAAGATGTTCATCATTTACCTTTCTGCTTGTAAGATTTCATTAAAATTGCCTTTGTAGTTGCATCATTTACCTTTCTGCTCGTAAGATTTCATTCAAATTGCATTTGTAGTTGCACCATTTACCTTTCTGCTCACAATATTTCATTAAAATTGCATTTATAACTGCATCATTTACCTTTCTGCTCGTAAAATTTCATTAAAATTGTGTATGTTAGAATCTGCAAAGATTTATTGTGATATCTGGATACTGCTCGAAGTTTACAGACTCATATATGCAATGCCTTGTGACTGCAAAGTCTGCAAGATGATGTTTCTCATATGTTTTCTTCATTGTCTTAGAGATGCATATGAAATGGTATTGCACAACTTTGGCGAGATGCTGTATACAGGGGTAGAGTCCACTATGACTGACCACCTAAAAGAGATTTCAAAAGGTTTAGAAGAGGCCAAAGATGATTTGTTTCTGGAGGAAGTCCACAGAAATTGGGTTGATCATAAGAAAGCTTTGCAGAAGATCCATGACATTCTGAGTTACATGGACAGGACTTATATTCCAGATAACCATAAAACCCCTGTACTTAAGCTTGGCATGGATCTTTGGAGGGACGTCGTTTTACTGTCCCCTAATATTAACACCAGGCTTTTGGATACGCCAGGCTTAGTGAATATGCTTATGGGTGACAAGCTTGAGGACCTGAGAAAAATGTACAATTTGTTTTGCGGGGTTCCAGATGGTCTTTCAATGATGGAGGCTGTGATGGCTTCTCACCTCAGAGAAACCGGTGAACAGCTTGTTACTGATAGGGAAAGGGCAAGAAATCCTGTAAAGTTTGTTAAGTTCCTCTTGGATGTCAAGGAGAAATATGATAATATAATATATCTGGCATTTAGCGATGATAAGACATTTCAAAATGCTTTTGATTCGTCATTTGAAAGCATCTTTAATCTGAATCCTCACTCGGCTGAATTCGTCTCATTGTTTCTGGATCATACACTGAGGAAAGGTCTGAAGGCAGTCAGTGAGGAGAATGTTGAGGCCGCCCTTAACAAGATAGTGGTGCTCCTCCGTTACTTAGGAGAAAGATGTTTTTGAGAAATACTACAAGCAACACTTAGCTCAACGGCTGTTGTCAGGGAAATATATTTCTGAAAATGCTGAGAGAAGTCTGATTCTTATGCTAAAGGCTGAATTTGGATATCAGTTCACATTAAAATTAGAAAGAATGCTCGCGGATATGGTAACTTCTCAAGAAACAATGCAGGGGTTCTATTGGTCCCATGATGCTGAGCTGGTAGACAGTCCTACATTGGTTGTCCAAGTTATGACGACAGGGTCATGGCCTCCCCAGCCCACTGTCACTTGCAACCTGCCAGCCGAAATTTCAGCTCTATGTGAGAAGTTCCGCTCTTATTACCTAGGAATTCATGCAGGCCGTAGATTGTCTTGGCAAACAAACATGGGCACAGCTGTCTTGAAGGCAATCTTTGGGAAGGGGCAAGAGCATCAGTTGACTGTATCCACTTATCAGATGTGTGTCCTCATGATGTTCAATAATGCTGATCAGTATAGCTATAGAGAGATCGAGGAGGCTGCAGAGATCCCTCCATCAGACTTAAAGAGGAGCCTGCACTCCTTGGCTTGTGTCGAGGGAAAGAATGTACTGAAAAAAGATCCGGACACCAAGGATGTCAGTGAGGGGGACTTATTTTCCGTGAATGAAAATTTCACTGGCAAAAGGTACAAACTAACTATAAGAACTGCTTCTGCTCAAAAGGATTCTGATTCTGAAAAACTAGAGATAAGGCAGAGGGTGGAGAAAAACCGAAAGCATCATATTGATGCTGCAATAGTACGGATAATGAAATCAAGGCGAGTGCTGGATCATACTGATATCATTGTGGAGGTCACAAAGCATCTGCAGTCAAGATTTCTGCCGGACCCTATAGTGATTGGAAGAAGAATTGAAGATTTGATTGAGCGTGAATATTTGGAGAGGGATGGCACTCAAAGAAACTTGTACCGATATCTTGCCTGACTCTGCAACTTCAGGCTATTACCAGATATCTTCAGCTCATCTTTATTTTCTGTTGGAGTATAGTACTCTGAATAATTTTCCTTTTAAAGCATAAATTTGTCTCTTTTTTTTTGAATATTTGCGATCTGTAAAGGATAAATGCTTGCTTATTCGGGCTTCTGAGCCATATTCTCTATTCAACTCTCTTATAGCTACATAGTGTAAAATTTCCATTGACTGGATAACACCTGATATGGTTTTCTTCAACAGAAGAAAGGCTTGTCTGTGAAAAAACAGCAAGCAGACCACGAAAATTTAAGCATTTCTTATATGGGATGGACTATGGTTACTATTGAATCCGACTTCCTTGTAGTAGTTCAGATGATCAGAAGTTCAGCCCCCATGCGCTCAAGAATTGGTCAAGTAGTTCAGGAGTGTAGGGAGATAATAAAGGAGGCAAACAACCTTAAGTTGTATTTTATTAAGCGATCTGCGAATATGCCCGCACACAAACTTGCTCATGTGTCTCATATGTAGTTATGTACCCTGATCGTAGTTTTGACGGGAGTTCTGTTCCGGTTAATGTTAGAGATTGTATTAGAATGATTTGGAGTAATGAAATCTGCATTTTGTCAAAGATAAAAATAAATTCTCAATATGTGAAAACAGTGGAAGAAATAAATGCACTTGAAATTTAGAATGCTAGCTATTTAATTCCCTCCGATCCTCACATAATGCACTTCTCATTTACTATTTTAATAAGTTTAGTTTAAATAATTTTCGGACAACCCTGACAAAATTGATTAAAGTTGTATTTTAAAGGTTTTATTTTCTTTTTATAGTAGTTATATTATTTTATAAAAATGTTGCACCATGATTTTTTTTCCTTGATATGTGCTTTTTATTTGTGTAATGAATTGAATAATATTTAAAGATTAATAACTATGTTCAATAAATATAAGCATAACAAATAATATTCATCTGAACAATTTATGTATAATGAAAATATGACAGAAAAAAATATAAATGCACTTTACTATATTTTAGAAGTGCAGTATTGCAAGTGTAGGTACACAAAATGCACTTTACTTTTAAATAAAATGATAAACATGTACCAGAAAAATGACACGACAGCATAATTAATACTTGATAACTTTATACTTCACTATACACATCATTCTCTTAAAAAACTGTAACTGATTTTGTAATTTTGTGTAGTTAGCATGCATTCCTCATTACTCCTTAAATGAGGATATCATTCTCGTAGATATTCATAAGTAAACGATTTTGTAATTTTGTGTAGGTAGCATTACTCCTAAAGTGAATATGCACCGGAGTCTCAACTAAATTAGAAGAATTCCTGAAATTCATTCTCTGCTCCTTCAAAGATTTCAAAGCAATGTGCAATCTTTTAAGTACTAATAATTTCCATTGACCGGATAACACCTGACATATGGTTTTCTTCAACAGAAGGAAGGCTTGTCTGTGAAAAACCATTTCTTGTTAATTATTCTCCATATGAGATTTAACTGAACAGTGGAAGAAATAAATGCTATTTAATTCCCTCCGATCCTCACATAATGCACTACTCATTTACTATTTAATAACTTTGACTGCCGTGACAAAATTGAATATTAGAGTTATATTTTCAAGGTTTTAATTTCTTTTTATTCTAGTTATATTACTTTATAAAAATATTGCACCATGAATTTTTTTTGATATATGCTTGTTATTTGTGAAATGAATTTAATAATATTTAAAGATTAATAACTATGTTCGATAAATATAAGTATAAAAAACTACTTTCTTCGTCCTTCCATTTATTTACAATTTCCTTTTTGGGTGCCAATCCAATTCTTTACATTTCAAAATTCTCCAAAAATAATCAATGGGTCCCACCACTTCTTCACTTCTTTCCTTTTCACACTACCTAAACTCCACTATCTTCTTTTTATACATTAAAAATCAATGGGTCCTATCACTTCACCAACTTTTCTTTCTTTTTTTCATTACTTTATCCATATTTCATAACTTCCGTGCCCAACTCATTAGATAGAGATTGGGAGGGACGGAGGGAGTAATATTCATCTCTAACAATTTATATATAATGAAAATATGACAGAAAAAAAATATAAATATACTTTACTATGTTTTAGAAGTGTAATATTTACACAAAATGCACTTTGCCTTTAAATAAAATGATAAACATGTACCACAAAAATGACCTGACAACATAATTAATACTCCCTCCGTCTCTAAATGCTTTTCCCATTTGATATGTCGGGACTGTTCATAACATGAGATAAATTATTTATTTACATCTGATCTATAAGACTAAATTTAGTCATGAGTGATCTTGTTGGATTCGTATTTATGAATACTTAATACAGTGAAATTTTTATATTTAATATTAATACAAAATTAAAGATGTTAATGATCAAGTGTGTGTTGACAAGCGTGGCAAAGAGAAACAGGAAAAGTATTAAGAGATGGGGGGAGTACTAAGTAACTTTATACTTCACTATACACATCATTCTCTTCAAAAATTGTAACTGATTTTGTAATTTTGTGTAGTTAGCATGCATTCCTCATTACTCCTTAAGTGAGGATATCATTCTCGTAGATATCCATAAGTAACGGATTTTGTAATTTTGTGTAGGTAGCATTACTCCTAATGTGAATATGCACCGGAGTCTCAACTAAATTAAAAGAATCCCTGAATTCAGTCTCTGCTACTTTACTATACTATAAATATACTTTATAAATATAAATATAAATATACTTTACTATAAATATAAATATAAATATACTTTACTATGTTTTAGAAGTGTAATATTTACACAAAATGCACTTTACTTTTAAATAAAATGATAAACATGTACCAGAAAAATGACACGACAGCATAATTAATACTTGGTAACTTTATACTTCACTATACACATCATTCTCTTAAAAAACTGTAACTGATTTTGTAATTTTGTGTAGTTAGCATGCATTCCTCATTACTCCTTAAGTGAGGATATCATTCTCGTAGATATCCATAAGTAACGGATTTTGTAATTTTGTGTAGGTAGCATTACTCCTAAAGTGAATATGCACCGGAGTCTCAACTAAATTAAAAGAATCCCTGAATTCAGTCTCTGCTACTTCAAAGATTTCAAAGCAAGGTGCAGTCTTTTAAGTACTAATAATTTACCTTTTAAAAAACTGGTGATCATTTCTTTAATTCTTGTTCTTTCTTAGACTTATGATTACATGCATAACAATTTTGTACTGTATGATTGTTGTGTCTGATTCTACTTGATAAAAAAGTGTATATGTTAATGTCGGTTCACTTCTGATCAATTTTGTACTGCATGATTGTGCTGATTTAGTTCATTTTTGGTGAATGATACAGCAGTAGATTGAGCCAAGAGCTGGAGAGATGGATAATAATCAGAAGGAACAGAATTTTAAGAGGCGCAAGGTTGTTGATGCCAAATATGCCGAGAAGATTTGGAAGAAATTGGAGCATGCTATCAATGAAATTTACAATCACAATGGTAGGCTTCTTAGTTACCATGAGCTCTATAGGTAAGCCTCAATCTTTCACTTATTTACTCTCTTAATTAAATTGATTTTCAGTTGCACCAGTGGATTGTTTGCTGCTGCATTTTATGTGGAAGTTTTGTTTTGTTTTTCGTGTTTATGTTTGTCAAAGTTGCTTGCATCTAGTTGATTGTTATTCCCTCTGATACATGTAACAGAATCCAATTAATTCCATCAGTCTGCAGATATATAAATGATTTTTAGACCATTTTAGATTATATATTAAAGAAGCACCCTATTGGAAAATTATGTTATAGTTACAGGAACTTTTGATTTGGGATATTGTTTATCGCGGTGATACTTTTAGGCTTATGTTACCCATTGTCACACGGGGACAATTATAACGTTGTTCTATTCTATTATTACTATACACAATTGACTTCGATACAGAATTCTTAAATGGTATATGTCTAAGTTACCCGGACACGGGTATGGGTATCGGACACGGGTACAGATCCAAGAGTCAGATTCGTAGTTTTAGGATAATTAGGATTCGTGGACATGGATCCGGAATTAGACTCGGGTACGGGGACTTGGCACTTAAGTTCCACGCAAGTAAAACTTTATATAGACTGATTTATTATACATTCATAAAAATAGTGTCTATTGCACATAAATCACATAAACTGAAAATTGAAGCATAAAATCAATAGAACAACATAGAAACAAGTCATTCATGGATCTTGATCTCTATAAACAAGTTGAAACAAGCCCTAAGTTTTCATTTTGACCTGGTATGCTACAAGGTGAAGTGTCCGGTTGTAATTAGAAGGATCCGACTCAGATCCCATACCCACACCCATGTCATGTCCGGTGGACACGGGTATAGGCACAAAAATGGAGAGTCCGGGTAACATAGGTATATGTCATAACGAAAGAGGAAACGGGGATGAGGTTAAATATATAGCAATGTGCACTTAAAAGACGCATTATAGAAATATAACAATAACCTTGCATATTAATTTCCCAACTCAAGCTCCCTCTCTTTGTTCAACTAGGTTTTTTCGCTGAGCTTTTGATCTAATTGACACGCACCGGCTCTTGTAGTCAAGTTTTTTGCATTGCTGAAGATATTATTTCCCTAAAATTAGATTTGTTTTGTAGTTGTTATAGCTTTTACAGTTAAGGAATATATATTAGATACAAGGGGAAACCATGAAAGCTAATTATAGTAAAATGGCGTGCTTTGGGCAACTTACCGAGTATTCTAAATTTATATTTTAGTTATTATGCTCTTAGAGATGATATTAGATACTTTATAATGTTGATAAGGACTACTCTTTACACTTAATATAATAATTGTTATGATAGTATCATATGATTAAGTAAAATATTATCTAGATTTTGAAAAAGACAAGTTGCATAATTTACCTTTCTGCTTGTAAGATTTTTTTTTAAATTGCATTTGTAGTTGCATCATTTACCTTTCTGCTTGAAAGATTTCATTAAAATTGTGTTTGTTAGAATCTGCCAAGATTTATTGTGATATCTGGATACTGCTTGAAGTTTACAGACTCATATCTGCAATAACTTGTGACTGCAAAGTCTGTAAGATGATGTTTCTAATATGTTTTCTTCATTGTCTTAGAGATGCATATGAAATGGTATTGCACAACTTTGGCGAGATGCTGTATACAGGGGTAGAGTCCACTATGACTAACCGCCTAAGGGAGATTTCAAAACGTTTAGCAGAGGCCGAAGGTGATTTGTTTCTGGAGGAAGTCTTCAAAAATTGGGTTAAGAATAGGACAGTGTTGCTGATGATCCATGACATTCTGAGGTACATGGACAGGACTTATATTCCACATAACCATAAAACCCCTGTACGTGAGCTTGGCATGCACCTTTGGAGGGACATTGTTTTACAGTCCCCTAAAATTAAGACCAGGCTTTTGGATACGCCGGGCTTAGTGAATATGCTTATGGATGACAAGATTGAGGACCTGAGAAGAATGTATAATTTGTTTCACGGGGTTCCTGATGGTCTTTCAACGATGAAGGCTGTGATGACTTCTCACCTCAGAGAAACCGGTGAACAGCTTGTTGCTGATACGGAAAGGGCAAGAAATCCTGTGAAGTTTGTTAAGTTCCTCTTGGATGTCAAGGAGAAATATGATAAAATAATATATCTGGCATTTTGTGATGATAAGACATTTCAAAATGCTTTTGATTCGTCGTTTGAAAGCATCTTTAATCTGAATCCTCGCTCTTCTGAATTCATCTCATTATTTCTGGATTATACATTGAGGAAAGGTCTGAAGGTAGTCAGTGAGGAGAATGTTGAGGCTGCTCTTAACAAGATAGTGGTGCTCCTCCGTTTCTTAAAGGAGAAAGATGTTTTTGAGAAATACTATAAGCAACACTTAGCTCAACGGCTGTTGTCAGCAAAAACTGTTTCTTACAATGCTGAGAGAAGTCTGATTGTTATGCTAAAGACTGAATTTGGATATCAGTTCACTTTAAAAGCAGAAAGAATGCTCGCGGACATGATAACCTCTCAAGAAACAATGCTGGGGTTCTATTGGGCCCATGATGCTGAGCTGGTAGACAGCCCTACATTTATAGTCCAAGTTCTGACGACAGGGTCATGGCCTCCCCAGCCCACTGTCACTTGCAACCTGCCAGCTGAAATGTCAGCTCTCTGTGAGAAGTTCCGCTATTATTATCTAGAAATTCATGCAGGCCGTAGATTGTCTTGGCAAACTAACATGGGCACAGCTGTCTTGAAGGCAATCTTTGGGAAGGGACAAGAGCATCAGTTGACCGTATCTACTTATCAGATGTGTGTCCTCATGATGTTCAATAATGCTGATCAGTATAGCTATAGAGAGATCCAGGAGGCTACAGAGATCCCTCCATCAGACTTGAAGAGGAGCCTGCACTCCTTGGCTTGTGTCGAGGGAAAGAATGTACTGAAAAAAGATCCGGAGACCAAGGATGTCAGTGAGGGGGATTTATTTTCCGTGAATGAAAATTTCATTGGCAAAAGTTACAAACTAACTATAAGAACTGTTTCAGCTGAAAAGGAATCTGATCCTAAGAAAGTAGAGATAAGGCAGAGAGTGGAGAATAACCGAAATCATCATATTGATGCTGCAATAGTACGAATAATGAAATCAAGGCGAGTGTTGGATCATACTGATATCATCGCGGAGGTCACAGAGCATCTGCAGCCAAGATTCCTGGCAGACCCTATAGTGATTGGAAGAAGAATTGAGAGTTTGATTGAGCGTGAATATTTGGAAAGGGATGGCACTCAAAGAAACTTGTACCGATATCTTGCCTGAGTCTGCAACTTTAGGATATTACCAGATATCTTGAACTCATCTTTATTTACTGTTGGAGTATAGTACTCTGAATATATTTCCTTTTAAACCATAAATTTGTCTTTTTTTGAATGTTTGCGATCTGTAAAGGATAAATGCTTGCTTATTCGGGATTCTGAGCCTTATTCTTTAGTCAAATCTCTTATAGCTACATTTCTTGTTAGTATTTCTTGAAGTTCTTGCGAAATGAGATGAAACTAATATTGTGCAAGCCACAAATGAGATATCGGAGGAAATTAAACAGAATGCATCTTATAAACAAAGATGCTGGCTATTTAATTCCCTGCGATTCTCACATAGGGCAATACACAGTAGAATCAAGGAGATGTGCGGTGAAGAGGAGTTTTAATGAACGCGGAGAGAAGTGAAAGCCACAGGTAAGATATTAGAGGAAACTAAACATAAAGTGTAATCAAACAACAATGCTGCATGTTTAGTTCCCTCTAATCCTCACTTAAGACTTTACAATGCAAGAGATTTTTCATATGGCTTTGTGTTGAGCAGGTATGTTTCTCTATATATAGACAACTCAGAACTGATAGCTCCATGGCTCATGCATTTTGCCTGGGTAACTAATACTAACAGTACACTCTTCTGTCTTGACCAACATACACTTGTTTTGCTGTAAGGCTTGAATACTTTTTGCAGGGTTGAAAAGTTGGAACAAAATTGATGGTACGTTGAGGCCCTCAGGTCTCATGAGATCTCCTTATATTTGGTCTTGTTGAAATAACCCCGTTTAAATGTGAAATGCTAGAGACGCCAAAATGATTCGTGAATGTTTGAAAATGAAATTATGTATGAAAATGAAATTTGGTGCTTAGCATGAAAATGTTAGAGTCTAATATGAATCAAACTGTTGCCAGTAGATTCTTTTCGAAATGAATACGTTGATTTTTGTTAATGTCAAAATATTTATATAGCCACGTAGATTTTATTCATTTCTTTTTCTGAAAAAGTGGATCTATCTTTTTTGGTGAACCAGATATCATTACAGGATCTTTTATGGTGAACCTGATATCATTACAGGAAAATGTCAGGGACCTCAAATTGATTCCAGAAAAAAAAAATTGCAAAAGACATTGTCGGTTACGAAGATAATAAATGAGACTGACCTCCTTCACATCAACCACGCCAATTAATATCTTCCATTTTACCCGCGAATGATAATAGAAATAGCGTATATTCTCCGCCACATCATTCATGAACCTTTTATAATACCCAATTCAGATACCTAGCACTTCTCTTAATATTCAAAAATCCAAAAGATTCAATTTTTCCAGATTAATTACAAAATCAAGTGAGGCACCTATTTAAGTTGAGTATGTGCTAATAGCCTGGAGTAAATTCAAAGGGTTCTTGAATTCACTTCTCTGCAACTCAAAAACTTTTAAAGAAAGGTGCAGTCTTTCACTAATTCACCTTTAAAGAAGCTAGCCCGGATTAGTCTTTTTCTTAATTACAATGTTATTAACATTTTTCTGCTGATCATTTCTTTCATTCTTGTTCTTTCTTGACTTATTTACATGCATATTAGTATTTGTATCAGTTCACTTTTTTTTCCTTTTAACAATTTTGTACTGTATGATTGTGTTGTGTCTGAATTTCACTAAATAATTAGGTGCAACTGGAGATCGAAAAAAATACAAACGGTGAAAGCACTCTGCTGGGCCTATCCAATTGTAAACTCACTCCGGGATGGTTGTCTATGTTTATCTTCCGATGCCTATCAAGATCTTTTAGCTGAATTCTAAAATCTTCTTGCACTTGGGATAACATGATGAATTGATGATGGAATACATGTTGAAAAAGAAATTTAATAAATAGATTATAAAATCCACTTTATGAGCTAGTATCGTCCAGTTTAATCCCTTTTTTCATGTTACTAATTCCTATGTACAGCCCAATTTCTGTTGCTAACAACTTTTTATACAAACGAGGATGTTTCTAATATGTTTTCTTTAATGTTTCAGAAATGCTTATAATATGGTATTGCACAACGTTGGCAAGATTAATCAACTATGAAGTGGCACAAACCAAATAAATGACTTCTTGATCAGATGATATCGTCTCGGTCCGATTACGGGAGTCAAATATTATAAAACACAAAAAGGAATTATGTCATAAGAGTTAGGACATGCAGCCTACAGGGATTATTTTGAGCTATCTTTTTATTTCTTGATGAGTTCAACAAGATCTAGTTTTGGAAGCTTAATGAACACTGTGATTGTGAGGACTACTTAAAGAAAGCTGATACGTCGAAGTGAAGAAATAAAGAGTTCGGAACTACCTCAATTTACAAATGACAATATATATTAAGATCTTGCCCATTGTCACTTGCAACCTGCCAGCTGCAACGTCAGCTCTGTGTGAGAAGTTCCGCTCTCATTATCTAGGAACGCACCCAGGCTGTTGTCTTGGCAAACTAACATGCGCACTTTGGACTTAAAATGCAGCTTTTGGGAAGGCGCAGAGAAATAAGCTGAATGTATCTACATATGAGATGTGTGTCCTCATGATCTTCATTCAATGGTGCTGATCAGTACATAAAGGGATCAAGCAGGCTACAGATATCCTTCCATCGCGTTAAAAGCAGGCTACAAAATTTATTGCAGAAGTCATAAAGCATCTGCAGTTCAGATTTCAGGTGAACCCTTATTGATGGAGACAAGAATAAGGTATTTGATTGAGTGTGAGTACTTGGATGGGCACGACACAGCAAGAAACTTGTACCGATCTTGCCTTATATACAACTTTAGGATGACACTAGAATTTTTTCAAGTCACCTTGTTTATCGTTGGAGTATTGTACACCAATTTTATTTCACATTTAACATAAATATATTTTTGAATCTTTGCAACTTGCAAGCCGTAAAGGATTAATTTTCTATGCTTATTCGGGTGTTTGAGCCAATTTCTCTGATCAACTCAATTTTAGCTACATGGCATAAAACTTCATATTACAGGCAATATGTTTAACAGAAGGAAGCTTGTCTGAGGTAAGTATGGTATTCCTTGTATCACAGGCTTAGTAATAGTGATTATGTAGTCCTTCATTAAGCTTGCTGTTGATCAGTCTTGTATACAGACCAATCCTGATGGTTAAGGTCAACACTATAAATAAATTAGACAAACAAAACAAATTAACACATTCGAAAATTTGAACATTTCTTGTAACAATTACTTGGAGTTCTTACAAAATGAGATCAAACTTGTAATGTGGAAGTCACAAATGAGAAATAGGAGGATATTGAACAGAATGCATCTTATAAACAATAATGCTAGATTGCTAGTTATTTAATTCCCTCTGATCCTCACATATTTAATGCCATTATAGGTTATTATTACAATTTAAATATTTAAACATAAATTAAAAATTGAAGATAATCTCAAAGTAAAGGAGCTAGCAAAATAAACCATAAATAATGCAGATTTGTTGTAATTCCTTATTTTAAATTATGAATATGATTAAGTACATAAAATCTTTTGATATGTATCTTTTTGAATTAGTTATTAGTCGTTTGATTTTTTTTTGTTATTTTGTTGCGCTTCTCATTTATTATTTTAATAATTTTAATTAGTTTAAATAATTTTCGACTATCATGACAAAGTTGATCATATTTCTATTGTCAAGATTTTATTTTCCTTTTATTCTAGTTATATTATTTTATAAAAATGTTATACCATGAACTTTTATGATATATGCTTGTTACTTGTGAAATGAATTTAATAATATATAAAGATTAATAACTATGTACGGTAAATATAAAATAACATGTGGCAAAAAAAATTAACAAAATAATATTCATCTTAAACTGTTTATGTATAATGAGAACATGAAAGAAAAAATTATAAATAAAACAAATTAAAATATATTTAAATAAAATGAGAAACATGCATGAGAAAAATGACCGACATCTTAATTAATACTACTTTATACTTGGATATGGATAGACACATCACTCTTTAGAAAAGTTGTAACTGATTTTGTAATTTTGTGTAGTTAGCATGCATTAGTCATTACTCCCTCCGTCTCAAATTGACTAAAGTTTGACTGAAATTTATTAATATTTTATTAATTGATACTGTAAAAATTAAAAATATATCATTAGAAATAATTTTAAATAAACTTTAAGATATAAATTTTCAGTTTGACCAACAAAAATAGAAATGTGAATGGGACCGAGGGAGTACTTCTTAAGCGTTTATATCATCTTTTGAAATCCATAAGTAACAAATTTTGTAATTTTATGTAGGGAGCATTACTCTTAAAGTGAATACGTACTCAACTAAATTAAAGGATTTCTTGAGTTCATTCTCTGCAACTTACAAGATTTCAAAGCAAGGTTCAATATTTTAAGTACCAATTTACATTGAAAAGAGCTAGAGCAGGTTGGTGTTTTCCTCAAGTACAATCTGTTTAAAAAAAAATTCTGATCATTTCTTTAATTCTTGTTCTTTCTTAGACTGATTAATTACATGCATAAGAATTTTGTATGGTATGATTGTGTTGTGTCTGTATTCTCCTTAAAAAAAAGTGTTTATGTTAAAGTCAGTTCAATTCTGATCAATTTTGTACTACATGATTGTGCTGATCGAGTTCATTTTCCGAATGGTACATCCGTAGATTGAGTTAAGAGTTGAAGAGATGGATATTAATCGGAAGGAACAAAAATTTAAGAGGCGCAAGGTTGTTGATGCCAAGTATGCCGAGAAGATTTGGAAAAAATTGGAGCATGCTATCAGTGAAATCTACAATTACAATGCTTTTCGTCTTAGCTACGAGGAACTCTATAGGTAAGCCTCAATCTTTCACTTATTTACTCTTTTGCATTGATTTTCAGTTGCACCAGTGAATTGTTTGCTACTGCATTTCTCTTGTTTATGTTTGTCAAAGTTGCTTGCATCTTGTTGATTGTTATTCACTCTGATACATGTAACAGGATCTTAAAGTGTATTTTGCTACTAGTCTTGAAACATCTGTAAACATTTATCATATCTGGGACTTCCCATTAATTCCATCAGTCCGCAGATATATAAAAATGAGATAATTTTAAATTAGATATTGAAGAATCACCCTATTGGAAAATTATGTGATAGACACATGGAGTTTTGATTTGGGAAATTGTTTCTTGCAGTAATACTTTTAAACTAATGTTATCCATTGTCACACTTTAATTATAAACAATTGAATTTGATACAAAATCGATTCTTAAATGGTATATGTCATATAGAAAAAAGAATCGGGCCATGATACTTTTAAGCTAATGTTACCCATTATCACATGTGGACAATTATAACGTTGTTCTATTATTACAATACACGATTGAAGAATTGATACAGAATTCTTAAATGATATATTTCATAACAAAAAAGGAAATCGGGCTGAGGTTAAATATATAGCAATTTGCACTTGAGAGACGCATTCTAGAAATATAACAATAACCTTGCATATTAATTCCCAACTCAAGCTCCCTCTCTTTGTTTAACTAGGGTTTTTCGCTGAGCTTTTGATCTACTTGACACACACTAGCTCTTACCATCAAATTTTTTGCATTGTTGAAGATGTTCATCATTTACCTTTCTGCTTGTAAGATTTCATTAAAATTGCCATTGTAGCTGCATCATTTACCTTTCTGCTCGTAAGATTTCATTCAAATTGCATTTGTAGTTGCACCATTTACCTTTCTGCTCACAATATTTCATTAAAATTGCATTTATAACTGCATCATTTACCTTTCTGCTCGTAAAATTTCATTAAAATTGTGTATGTTAGAATCTGCAAAGATTATTGTGATATCTGGATACTGCCTCGAAGTTTACAGACTCATATATGCAATGCCTTGTGACTGCAAAGTCTGCAAGATGATGTTTCTTATATGTTTTCTTCATTGTCTTAGAGATGCATATGAAATGGTATTGCACAACTTTGGCGAGATGCTGTATACAGGGGTAGAGTCCACTATGACTGACCACCTAAAAGAGATTTCAAAAGGTTTAGAAGAGGCCAAAGATGAGTTGTTTCTGGAGGAAGTCCACAGAAATTGGGTTGATCATAAGAAGCTTTGCAGATGATCATGACATTCTGAGTTACATGGACAGGACTTATATTCCAGATAGCCATAAAAACCCCTGTACTTAAGCTTGGCATGGATCTTTGGAGGGACGTCGTTTTACTGTCCCCTAAATTAAGACCAGGCTTTTGGATACGCCAGGCTTAGTGAATATGCTTATGGGTGACAAGCTTGAGGAGCCTGAGAAAAATGTACAATTTGTTTGCGGGGGTTCCAGATGGTCTTTCAATGATGGAGCTGTGATGGCTTCTCACTCAGAGAAACCGGTGAACAGCTTGTTACTGATATGGAAAGGGGCAAGAAATCCAGTGTAAAGTTTGTTAAGTTCCTCTTGATGTCAAGGAGAAATATGATAATATAATATATCTGGCATTTAGCGATGATAAGACATTTCAAAATGCTTTTGATTCGTCGTTTGAAAGCATCTTTAATCTGAATCCTCACTCTGCTGAATTCGTCTCATTGTTTCTGGATCATACACTGAGGAAAGGTCTGAAGGCAGTCAGTGAGGAGAATGTTGAGGCTGCCCTTAACAAGATAGTGATGCTCCTCCGTTACTTAAAGGAGAAAGATGTTTTTGAGAAATACTATAAGCAACACTTAGCTCAACGGCTGTTATCAGGAAAATATGTTTCTGAAAATGCTGAGAGAAGTCTGATTCTTATGCTAAAGGCTGAATTTGGATATCAGTTCACCTTAAAATTAGAAAGAATGCTCGCGGATATGGTAACTTCTCAAGAAACAATGCAGGGGTTCTATTGGGCCCATGATGCTGAGCTGGTAAACAGTCCTACATTGGTTGTCCAAGTTATGACGACAGGGTCATGGCCTCCCCAGCCCACTGTCACTTGCAACCTGCCAGCCGAAATTTCAGCTCTCTGTGAGAAGTTCCGCTCTTATTACCTAGGAATTCATGCAGGCCGTAGATTGTCTTGGCAAACAAACATGGGCACAGCTGTCTTGAAGGCAATCTTTGGGAAGGGGCAAGAGCATCAGTTGACTGTATCCACTTATCAGATGTGTGTCCTCATGATGTTCAATAATGCTGATCAGTATAGCTATAGAGAGATCGAGGAGGCTACAGAGATCTCTCCATCAGACTTAAAGAGGAGCCTGCACTCCTTGGCTTGTGTCGAGGGAAAGAATGTACTGAATAAAGATCCGGACACCAAGGATGTCAGTGAGGGGGACTTATTTTCCGTGAATGAAAATTTCACTGGCAAAAGGTACAAACTAACTATAAGAACTGCTTCTGCTCAAAAGGATTCTGATTCTGAAAAACTAGAGATAAGGCAGAGGGTGGAGAAAAACCGAAAGCATCATATTGATGCTGCAATAGTACGGATAATGAAATCAAGGCTAGTGCTGGATCATACTGATATCATTGTGGAGGTCACAAAGCATCTGCAGTCAAGATTTCTGCCGGACCCTATAGTGATTGGAAAAAGAATTGAAGATTTGATTGAGCGTGAATATTTGGAGAGGGATGGCACTCGAAGAAACTTGTACCGATATCTTGCCTGACTCTGCAACTTCAGGCTATTACCAGATATCTTCAGCTCATCTTTATTTTCTGTTGGAGTATAGTACTCTGAATAATTTTCCTTTTAAAGCATAAATTTGTCTCTTTTTTTTGAATATTTGCGATCTGTAAAGGATAAATGCTTGCTTATTCGGGATCTGAGCCATATTCTCTGATCAACTCTCTTATAGCTACAATGGTGTAAAATTTCCATCGACTGGTTAACACCTGATATATGGTTTTCTTCAACAGAAGTAAGGCTTGTCTGTGAAAAACCAGCAAGCAGACAACGAAAATTTAAGCATTTCTTTTACTAATTCTCGATATGTGAAAAGTGGAAGAAATAAATGCACTTGAAATTAGAATGCTAACTATTTAATTCCCTCGGATCCTGACATAATGCACTAATCATTTACTATTTTAATAACTTTAATTAGTTTAAATAATTTTCGGACTACCGTGAAAAAATTAATAAAGTTATATTTCTTCTGAGCATATGATGTCTTGATTTACCAAATTCATTTTTGTGTTTGATATAAAAATTGATCGAAGTTGTCAATTTGTACTCATGAATTTTTTTTAAATTTAACTTGTGGAAATTAAAGGTCACTAATTACAGCTACTTTTAAAGATGTAAGTACATATGCTAGTTTTTTCTAACCTAAAATAATTGCACAATTTGGAGAAAAATGATTGAAGTGGGAAAATATATCCCATTCATTAGATTTTTTTTCCATTCATTAGATTTTAAATGCTTGAAATTTTACTTCTGTCAAAGACAATGACATGCTGGAATTAGCATTTTTCATAATGAGTATCATAAAAAATTGATTAAATACTTGGATTATAGATGATTGACTAAATAATCATTTAGTCATATATTATATTATATTGGAACAAATGTTTTATATTAATGTAAAAACGGCTAACTCCAAATCTTTTTTCTGGTACAAGATGTACTGCCTTACTTCTCCCCCGGCTAATTGTGCCTTTTGTATTACATTTGTTTTGTCATTTAAAGGAAAAAAATGTTGTGACATAGTGATGAAACAACAATTGACCGCAGATAATATCATTTGATCTGAGTTTATATTTCTTTTTTGCTCTTCTAAAATTTTATAAATACAATATTTGGCCCCTGACTTTTTATTTTTTCTAGATTGAAAATATTACTCCTCAAATTCTTATTTAGTTAATTAATTAGATGCATGCAAGCATCCTATGCTTGTTAGTATTTTCTTCTTTCTTTTTTTCAATCGCCATGAAACTTGAATAAACTTGAATTCTAAATATTTCTAACTCATGAAATTTGATTTCACTTAAAATAACTCATTTTCAATGAGCCATGTTCAATCTTGGTCCAATCAATACATATATTTGAACAATCATAAAAGATAAACAAATTGGTAAGAATATCATAGATTTTAAAGAAGAAACTCGAATCCTAATTATTTCTAACCCATTGATCAATGTAGGCATGATACAACTTAACCATAATCTTTATCAGATCATAAATCCAAAACACCTGCTAATGCACCAGGTAGGGGCTCCTTCTACAATCACATAGACCTGCAAATATGGGGTTGAGCATTTAAAGGCCACCTACAAAGATAATCAGCATGTTAAGATCATGTATAAGAATCAGATCATGTGATTGTTAAGGATTCTAGGATAGACGTTTAGTGATTTTACTTTCTCATTAGTTCAACATACAAAAGATTGTTAAGAAATGATAACATCCGATGACCCTCAAATCGGTGTTAAGAAATGCAAGCAACACTAAGTTGTGAGAAATGCATAACACTAACTACATCACACAGAGAAGAAAAGAAAAAAGAGGTACATGAAAGTACAAAAAGAGGTCAAAATGCTTATGTGTAGCAAGGAGAGTTCTTCAAATCAGGCACACTCATCACAGACATAGCTGCTCAGCTGCCTTGCCCGAGCACTTGTCATTTTGACGCAAGCTGGATGGTACCTACAAATAGAGTGTACAAAATCTAAGAAAATGCATATAAATATAAGTCCACTTATCCAGTAAACCAGACTATGGTAAGGCTTCATCCTGAAAATTTTCTATTAAAAAGGAGCAGCTCTAGCATATGGACATTTGATTTCAAACTATTAATAACAAAGATATTGCATATAGAAACTAATTAGAATTAACATATATAGAAAAATTTAATGGTCATACCAGTCTTGGCATTGGTCGCACTGGATCATTAGCTGGTCAGGATTGTATGGCATTTCACACTTGCAGAACCTTCAGTTTATAATATGCAAAAAAGTTGTCAAAAAAAATGAGGGAAATATATATTAACCAGGAAGAGTTATAAAATGCTCACACTGCAACGCGATCCAATGTAAATTCTCCGGTGGAAGCTATGTACTCAAAGCGAGAGTAGTAATCCTCAACACCAACTTGGTCAAGCTCACAATAAGCCTTAAACGAGTGCACAACACACTTTCCTATAATGGTCTCGGCACTTGGAAATCATAGTGATCAGAGAGGAACACTTCCTTTTCCCCATGAAACTGTCTTCTGCCACCAATAGCCTCCTCGGGCCTGTAATACCATCTTACTTCGACAGTAGTTTCACCTTTGTTGTTAGCTTCTAATTTCTCCACGCGAGCAACATAGGGTGGCTTATTAGGCTCACAAGGTTGCATAAGCACGCAATCCCCAGCTACATAACATCAAGAATTTCATCGATATGAAAAACAATACACTTCCTCCTCGAGGCCAACATGTATATTCACATACACTTTTCAACGGCAAAAATTTGACCACAAATAACTTTACAGTGACAAAAATTATGCTTATGAAACAAGAAATGTATTCATGTTTTGAAACTTGGGACAAATAAAAAAAATCATATACATCCGGTACTCTCTTTAATTAAGAGTTTCATAGAAAAGAGAACTTAATTTGCACTTTTACCAACAAAAATTTTTGATAAAAAGAAATTTTATGTGTTAAAAATTCTTATTAGAATTTAAAACCAAAAAGAATAAAAATCATTATGGTAAAGAGGACTTGCTGCCCAAATAAGACCCGGACCACAAAGGCAGGTAGAACAAAAAAATAACCATATAAACTACAAAAGTGATGTATCATGTAATTGGACACATCAACACAAACCATGATGAATCAACAATCAAATTATAGCACACATCGTATCTAATGTTTTGGGGGAGGGGGAGGATGAAGTCAGAGAAAAATGGAGAGAAGGGGAGGGAAAGAGGGATGAGGGTGAGAAAATGAGGGGGAGAGATGTGGATGAAGGGAGAGGAGGAGGGGAAATAGAGAGATCACCTTTGATAACTTGGTTGCTTCCTCTAACAGTGTAAGAAATGGAGTTTGGTTGACATCTTTTGTATTTGCCATTGAAAGTTAAACCTTTCTAATAAAAAACACCAATTTTGTGAGGAAACGTTGTTAAAGACTGAGTAGTTTAGTATAGTGGGGAGAAAAGTGTGTTAATTCTTGATATAATTTATAATTTAGAATCTTACTAGTGTATTCAATTCAAATTTATTAGAAATATTTTAATTATGTATCCGGGTGTATTAAATTCGCATTGAAATAATATTGTTGGGTATTCTTCAATATTGATTTTAATTAATTATCTTCATGTATTTAATCAAGATTTTAAATATGCTTAAAGATATGATGATATTATTAAGATATTATATGAAATCTTTTTGGAATTTATAAATGAGGGATTATTAGGGCACTTGAGATCTGTTAGTTTATTATGTGTTTTTAGTAATCTCTACTCAATACATAAAATTAAAACATTTATCATAGAAGATTTTATCTTAACTTCACTACATTGCGCATATAAAATTAAAATTTACCGTTACAGATTATGATTTATATATCCAAAAAAAAAGAGGCCACTAAGCTCAGATATTAACAAATCTTCATTATTATCGATTTGACATCCTGAATTTATTATTTTTTCACAAGTTGTTTATGCCTCAATTTATTATTTTTTCACAAGATTTATGCCTTTCACAAGATGTTCGCATTCCTTAATTTATTATTTTTTCTTTTCATTCCTAATTTAAACTTTGAATAATTAAAAGAAATGAAATATTATTTACAATATTTTTAAAAATAAAAAGTAAGTTTCAATTTAGTATTAAAGATAAAGTTATTATGATATGATTTATATGTCAATTTATTAAAAAAAATAATGAAGAGTTGTCTAAAAAGGGGATGAACTTGACATTTGACTCTGTTGTCTCACATTAATTTTTGTGTTAAGATGTTTGTGTATTTATTTTCTTATAAAAAGAAGGCCAGATAATTAAGTGTGCACTTACGTTTTTTAAAAGGGATAACAACAAGCCAGCCTACTTGAGCTATCTAGAATTTTTATTTCTACTAATCTCAATAAATAGAGAAATCAACAAACTAAATGATAATAAATTAAAATTCAATAGCATACCGCAAATTCTGAAACTAAAAGAGTGATTACAACTGTGGTTAATGGTCATGCTAATTCGAGTAATCCTTTTCAAGTTTGATGGTCTTCAACCAAATTTTCTAAGATTTTTTCTTTTTTCCTTTTTTTGATAAAAATTTTCTAAGATTTGATTCTAATTAGTGTGGGGAGTTTAATGACCCTCATTTGTTAAATTTAAAAGTGAATTTTCCGTTAAAAGAGAATTTCATAAATAATCTATTTCATTTAAGTAATATTTTTCAATGGAATTTTATATATTCTGGAAAGTTGTTTAGATAAGTTAACGTTGATTTTTAATGACATGCCAATTTGCACAAAATAAAATAAGAGTTTTAATTTTGAACAATTTTGAGCTTATTTCTTAGAACTATTTATTTCTCAAAAATATCATTAAAATTTAAGCGATGTAGAAATTTTTTACATGATTAATTTATTTCAATATCATCCTTAATTAAATTTTATCTACAAGAAAAATATATAATTTTTCATCCTATAATTTTGAATTGTTTACACTAGGTCACACTTCTCACTTTGGCATGGCTTGAAAGAAACATAACAGGAGTTGGACAACAAATTTGATTTCACATAGGATAACTCATTTTCAATGAATCATGTTCAATAGTTGTCCAATCAATACATACATTTGAACAACCATAAAAGATAAACAAGTCGGTAAGAATATCATAGATTTTAAAGAATAAATTTGAATTCTAATTATTTCTTAACTCATGAAATTTGATTTCATTTATAATAACTCATTTTCAATGAGCCATGTTCAATCTTGGTCCAATCAATACATATATTTGAACAATCATAAAAGATAAATAAGTTGGTAAGAATATCATAGATTTTTAAAAAGAAACTTGAATAGTAATTATTTCTAAAACTCATTGAGTGTAGGCATAATACAACTTAACCACAATCTTTATCAGATCATAAATCCAAAACACCCGCTCATGCACCAGGTAGGTGCTCCTTCAATTCTACAATCACATAGATCTGCAAATACGGGGTTGAGCATTTAAGGGCCACCTACAAAGATAATTAGCATGTTAAGATCATGTATAACAATATAAGATTTTTGGCAATATCTTATTCACTTTATACATGTACTTCCGTACAGACCGATGTGATTGTGCTTTGTTATTACAGGAGTATGAAAAAGGTTCAATTTGACATATGGATTCCAGGATAGACGTTTAGTGATTTTACTTTCTCTCATTAGTTGAACAAAAGATTGTTAAGAACTGATAACACCCGATGACCCTCAAATCGGTGTTAAGAAATGCAAGCAACACTGAGTTGTGTGAAATGCATAACACTGACTAGATTACACAGAGAAGAAAAGAAAAAGGAGGTACACAAAAGATACAAAAAGAGGTCAAAATGCTTAAGTATAGTCATATACCTGGCAAGGAGAGTTCTTCAAATCAGGAACACTCATCACAGACATAGCTGCTCAGCTGCCTTGCCCGAGCAGTTGTCATTTTGACGCAAGCTGGATGGTACCTACAAATAGCGTGTACAACATCTAAAATGCCTATAAATATATAAGTCCACTTATACCGTAAAATAGACTATGGTAAGGCTCCATCTTGAAACTTTCTATTAAAAAGGAAATTGCAGCTCTAGCATATGAAATTTGTCTCAAATAACTATTAATAAAAAAGATAATGCATATAAAAACTAACTAAAATTAACATATATAGCAAAATTTAACGGTCATACCAGTCTTGGCATTCGTCGCACTGTATCATTAGGGTGTCAGGATTGTACGGCATTTCACACTTGCAGAACCTTCAGTTTAGAATATGCAAAAACGTTGTGAACCAATTTAACCAAAAATAAGGGATATATTAACCAGGAAGAGTCATAAAATTCTCACACTGCAACACGATCCGTTGTAAATTCTCCAGAGGAAGCTTGGTACTCAAAGCGAGAGTAGTAATCCTCAACAGCAACTTCTTCAAGCTCGCAATAAGCCTTAAACGAGTGCACAATACACTTCCCTATAATGGTATTGGCACTTTGGAAATCATAGTGATCAGAGAGGAACACTTCCTTTTCCCCGTGAAACTGTCTTCTGCCACCAATAGCCTCCTCAGGCCTATAATACCATCTTACTTCGACAGTAGTTTCACCTTTGTTGTTAGCTTCTAATTTCTCCACGCGAGCAACATAGGGTGGCTTATTAGGCTCACAAGGTTGCATAAGCACGCAATCCCCAGCTACATAACATCAAGAATTTCATCGATATAAGAAACAATACACTTCCTCTCCTCGAGGCCAACATGTATATTGACATACACTTTTCAACGGCAAAAATTTGACCTCAATAACTTTACAATGACAAAATTTATGCTTATAAAACAAGAAAGGGTTTTTGGTTTGAAGCTAGTGTGCTCAAATATTAGTACTGTCTTAAAGGACAAATAAATAAAATCATACACATCACGTACTCCCTTCAATTAAGAGTTTCACAGAAAAGAGAACTTAATTAATTTGCACTTATATATACCAACAAAAAATTTGATAAAAAGAAATCTATGTGTTAAAAATTCTTATTAGAATTTAAAACAAAAAAAAATCATTATGGTAAAGAGGACTTGCTGCCCAAATATAAACTACAAAGGTGATGTATCATGTATGCATATTGGACTACATCAACACAAACCATGATGAATCAAAAATCAAATTATAGCACACATCGTATCTAATGTTTCGGGGGGGAGGGGGAGGATGAGCGGAGAGAAAAATGGAGAGAAGGAGAGGGAAAGAGGGATGAGGGTGAGAAAATGAAAGGGAGAGATGGATGAAGGGAGAGGAGGGGAAATAGAGAGATCACCTTTGATAACTTGGTTGCTTCCTCTAACAGGGTAAGAAATGGAGTTTTGGTTGACATCTTTTGTCTTTGCCATTGAAAGTTAAACCTTTCTAATCAAAATCACCAAATTTGTTAGGAAACGTTGTTTAAGAGTGAAGAGGTAGTTTAGTATACCGGGGAGAAGTGTGCTCATTCTTGATATAATTTATAATTTCCAATCTTACTGGTGTATTCAATTCAAATCTATTAAAAATCTTTTGATTATTGTAATCCAGATGTATTAAATTCGTATTGAAATAATGTTATTCTTCGATGCTGATTTTAATTCATCTTCAGGTATTTAATCAAGATTTGCAAAGATGCTTAAAGATATGACGATATTTATAAGATATTATATGAAATCTATTAAATTGTTCTCTTGTTCAAGACTCTTTGATTTTTTTGAAATTTATAAAATGATAAATTCTTAGGGTGAGATTTGTTAATTTATTATGTATATTTGGTAATCTCTACTCAATATGTAGGATTAAAAACATGAATTATCGAAGATTTTATCTTAAGTTCACTACACGCATAAATTTAAAATTTACTGTTACATATTATGATTCATATATCAAAAAAAAGAACGACGCAAAGCTCATATATTAACAAATCTTCATTATTATCGATTTGACATATTGAATATAATTTTAGATACTCAGCTTCATAGTCTAAATGAACATTTATATTTAGAAAATTAGTATGGAATTACATTTGAGCATAGGATGTCTTGGTTCAGCAAATTCATTTTGTGTTTAACATAAAAGTTGATAAAATTCATTTTAAAGAATAAACTTGAATCCCAATTATTTCTAACTCATGAAGTTTGATTTCACATAAAATATCTCATTTTCAATGAGCCATGTTCAATCTTGCTCCAATCAATATATATATTTGATCAACAACCATAAAAGATAAACAAGTTAGTAAGAACATCATAGATTTTGAAAAAGAAACTTAAATCCTAATTATTTCTAACCCATGGAGTGTAGGCATAATACAACTTAACCATAATCTTTATCATATCATAAATTCGAACACCTGCTCATGCACCAGGGAGGGGCTCCTTCTACAATCACATAGACCTGCAAATATGGGGTTGAGCATTTGAAGGCCACCTACAAAGATAATTAGCATGTTAAGATCATTATAACAATATAAGATTTGTGGCTATTTCTTATTCACTTTATACATGTAATTCCCTACAGATGTGATAGTGCTTTGTAATTACAGGAGTTTGAAAAAGGTTCCGTTTGACGACATAAGGATTCTAGGATAGACATTTAGTGATTTTACTTTCTCTCATTAGTTCAACATACAAAAGATTGTTAAGAACTGATAACACCCGATGACCCTCAAATCGGTGTTAAGAAATGCAAGCAACACTGAGTTGTGTGAAATGCATAACACTGACTAGATTACACAGAGAAGAAAAGAAAAAGGAGGTACACAAAAGATACAAAAAGAGGTCAAAATGCTTAAGTATAGTCATATACCTGGCAAGGAGAGTTCTTCAAATCAGGAACACTCATCACAGACATAGCTGCTCAGCTGCCTTGCCCGAGCAGTTGTCATTTTGACGCAAGCTGGATGGTACCTACAAATAGCGTGTACAACATCTAAAATGCCTATAAATATATAAGTCCACTTATACCGTAAAATAGACTATGGTAAGGCTCCATCTTGAAACTTTTCTATTAAAAAGGAAATTGCAGCTCTAGCATATGAAATTTGTCTCAAATAACTATTAATAAAAAAGATAATGCATATAAAAACTAACTAAAATTAACATATATAGCAAAATTTAACGGTCATACCAGTCTTGGCATTCGTCGCACTGTATCATTAGGGTGTCAGGATTGTACGGCATTTCACACTTGCAGAACCTTCAGTTTAGAATATGCAAAAACGTTGTGAACCAATTTAACCAAAAATAAGGGATATATTAACCAGGAAGAGTCATAAAATTCTCACACTGCAACACGATCCGTTGTAAATTCTCCAGAGGAAGCTTGGTACTCAAAGCGAGAGTAGTAATCCTCAACAGCAACTTCTTCAAGCTCGCAATAAGCCTTAAACGAGTGCACAATACACTTCCCTATAATGGTATTGGCACTTTGGAAATCATAGTGATCAGAGAGGAACACTTCCTTTTCCCCGTGAAACTGTCTTCTGCCACCAATAGCCTCCTCAGGCCTATAATACCATCTTACTTCGACAGTAGTTTCACCTTTGTTGTTAGCTTCTAATTTCTCCACGCGAGCAACATAGGGTGGCTTATTAGGCTCACAAGGTTGCATAAGCACGCAATCCCCAGCTACATAACATCAAGAATTTCATCGATATAAGAAACAATACACTTCCTCTCCTCGAGGCCAACATGTATATTGACATACACTTTTCAACGGCAAAAATTTGACCTCAATAACTTTACAATGACAAAATTTATGCTTATAAAACAAGAAAGGGTTTTTGGTTTGAAGCTAGTGTGCTCAAATATTAGTACTGTCTTAAAGGACAAATAAATAAAATCATACACATCACGTACTCCCTTCAATTAAGAGTTTCACAGAAAAGAGAACTTAATTAATTTGCACTTATATATACCAACAAAAAATTTGATAAAAAGAAATCTATGTGTTAAAAATTCTTATTAGAATTTAAAACAAAAAAAAATCATTATGGTAAAGAGGACTTGCTGCCCAAATATAAACTACAAAGGTGATGTATCATGTATGCATATTGGACTACATCAACACAAACCATGATGAATCAAAAATCAAATTATAGCACACATCGTATCTAATGTTTCGGGGGGGAGGGGGAGGATGAGCGGAGAGAAAAATGGAGAGAAGGAGAGGGAAAGAGGGATGAGGGTGAGAAAATGAAAGGGAGAGATGGTGAAGGGAGAGGAGGGGAAATAGAGAGATCACCTTTGATAACTTGGTTGCTTCCTCTAACAGGGTAAGAAATGGAGTTTTGGTTGACATCTTTTGTCTTTGCCATTGAAAGTTAAACCTTTCTAATCAAAATCACCAAATTTGTTAGGAAACGTTGTTTAAGAGTGAAGAGGTAGTTTAGTATACCGGGGAGAAGTGTGCTCATTCTTGATATAATTTATAATTTCCAATCTTACTGGTGTATTCAATTCAAATCTATTAAAAATCTTTTGATTATTGTAATCCAGATGTATTAAATTCGTATTGAAATAATGTTATTCTTCGATGCTGATTTTAATTCATCTTCAGGTATTTAATCAAGATTTGCAAAGATGCTTAAAGATATGACGATATTTATAAGATATTATATGAAATCTATTAAATTGTTCTCTTGTTCAAGACTCTTTGATTTTTTTGAAATTTATAAAATGATAAATTCTTAGGGTGAGATTTGTTAATTTATTATGTATATTTGGTAATCTCTACTCAATATGTAGGATTAAAAACATGAATTATCGAAGATTTTATCTTAAGTTCACTACACGCATAAATTTAAAATTTACTGTTACATATTATGATTCATATATCAAAAAAAAGAACGACGCAAAGCTCATATATTAACAAATCTTCATTATTATCGATTTGACATATTGAATATAATTTTAGATACTCAGCTTCATAGTCTAAATGAACATTTATATTTAGAAAATTAGTATGGAATTACATTTGAGCATAGGATGTCTTGGTTCAGCAAATTCATTTTGTGTTTAACATAAAAGTTGATAAAATTCATTTTAAAGAATAAACTTGAATCCCAATTATTTCTAACTCATGAAGTTTGATTTCACATAAAATATCTCATTTTCAATGAGCCATGTTCAATCTTGCTCCAATCAATATATATATTTGATCAACAACCATAAAAGATAAACAAGTTAGTAAGAACATCATAGATTTTGAAAAAGAAACTTAAATCCTAATTATTTCTAACCCATGGAGTGTAGGCATAATACAACTTAACCATAATCTTTATCATATCATAAATTCGAACACCTGCTCATGCACCAGGGAGGGGCTCCTTCTACAATCACATAGACCTGCAAATATGGGGTTGAGCATTTGAAGGCCACCTACAAAGATAATTAGCATGTTAAGATCATTATAACAATATAAGATTTGTGGCTATTTCTTATTCACTTTATACATGTAATTCCCTACAGATGTGATAGTGCTTTGTAATTACAGGAGTTTGAAAAAGGTTCCGTTTGACGACATAAGGATTCTAGGATAGACATTTAGTGATTTTACTTTCTCTCATTAGTTCAACATACAAAAGATTGTTAAGAACTGATAACACCCGATGACCCTCAAATCGGTGTTAAGAAATGCAAGCAACACTGAGTTGTGTGAAATGCATAACACTGACTAGATTACACAGAGAAGAAAAGAAAAAGGAGGTACACAAAAGATACAAAAAGAGGTCAAAATGCTTAAGTATAGTCATATACCTGGCAAGGAGAGTTCTTCAAATCAGGAACACTCATCACAGACATAGCTGCTCAGCTGCCTTGCCCGAGCAGTTGTCATTTTGACGCAAGCTGGATGGTACCTACAAATAGCGTGTACAACATCTAAAATGCCTATAAATATATAAGTCCACTTATACCGTAAAATAGACTATGGTAAGGCTCCATCTTGAAACTTTTCTATTAAAAAGGAAATTGCAGCTCTAGCATATGAAATTTGTCTCAAATAACTATTAATAAAAAAGATAATGCATATAAAAACTAACTAAAATTAACATATATAGCAAAATTTAACGGTCATACCAGTCTTGGCATTCGTCGCACTGTATCATTAGGGTGTCAGGATTGTACGGCATTTCACACTTGCAGAACCTTCAGTTTAGAATATGCAAAAACGTTGTGAACCAATTTAACCAAAAATAAGGGATATATTAACCAGGAAGAGTCATAAAATTCTCACACTGCAACACGATCCGTTGTAAATTCTCCAGAGGAAGCTTGGTACTCAAAGCGAGAGTAGTAATCCTCAACAGCAACTTCTTCAAGCTCGCAATAAGCCTTAAACGAGTGCACAATACACTTCCCTATAATGGTATTGGCACTTTGGAAATCATAGTGATCAGAGAGGAACACTTCCTTTTCCCCGTGAAACTGTCTTCTGCCACCAATGGCCTCCTCAGGCCTATAATACCATCTTACTTCGACAGTAGTTTCACCTTTGTTGTTAGCTTCTAATTTCTCCACGCGAGCAACATAGGGTGGCTTATTAGGCTCACAAGGTTGCATAAGCACGCAATCCCCAGCTACATAACATCAAGAATTTCATCGATATAAGAAACAATACACTTCCTCTCCTCGAGGCCAACATGTATATTGACATACACTTTTCAACGGCAAAAATTTGACCTCAATAACTTTACAATGACAAAATTTATGCTTATAAAACAAGAAAGGGTTTTTGGTTTGAAGCTAGTGTGCTCAAATATTAGTACTGTCTTAAAGGACAAATAAATAAAATCATACACATCACGTACTCCCTTCAATTAAGAGTTTCACAGAAAAGAGAACTTAATTAATTTGCACTTATATATACCAACAAAAAATTTGATAAAAAGAAATCTATGTGTTAAAAATTCTTATTAGAATTTAAAACAAAAAAAAATCATTATGGTAAAGAGGACTTGCTGCCCAAATATAAACTACAAAGGTGATGTATCATGTATGCATATTGGACTACATCAACACAAACCATGATGAATCAAAAATCAAATTATAGCACACATCGTATCTAATGTTTCGGGGGGGAGGGGGAGGATGAGCGGAGAGAAAAATGGAGAGAAGGAGAGGGAAAGAGGGATGAGGGTGAGAAAATGAAAGGGAGAGATGGATGAAGGGAGAGGAGGGGAAATAGAGAGATCACCTTTGATAACTTGGTTGCTTCCTCTAACAGGGTAAGAAATGGAGTTTTGGTTGACATCTTTTGTCTTTGCCATTGAAAGTTAAACCTTTCTAATCAAAATCACCAAATTTGTTAGGAAACGTTGTTTAAGAGTGAAGAGGTAGTTTAGTATACCGGGGAGAATTGTGCTCATTCTTGATATAATTTATAATTTCCAATCTTACTGGTGTATTCAATTCAAATCTATTAAAAATCTTTTGATTATTGTAATCCAGATGTATTAAATTCGTATTGAAATAATGTTATTCTTCGATGCTGATTTTAATTCATCTTCAGGTATTTAATCAAGATTTGCAAAGATGCTTAAAGATATGACGATATTTATAAGATATTATATGAAATCTATTAAATTGTTCTCTTGTTCAAGACTCTTTGATTTTTTTGAAATTTATAAAATGATAAATTCTTAGGGTGAGATTTGTTAATTTATTATGTATATTTGGTAATCTCTACTCAATATGTAGGATTAAAAACATGAATTATCGAAGATTTTATCTTAAGTTCACTACACGCATAAATTTAAAATTTACTGTTACATATTATGATTCATATATCAAAAAAAAGAACGACGCAAAGCTCATATATTAACAAATCTTCATTATTATCGATTTGACATATTGAATATAATTTTAGATACTCAGCTTCATAGTCTAAATGAACATTTATATTTAGAAAATTAGTATGGAATTACATTTGAGCATAGGATGTCTTGGTTCAGCAAATTCATTTTGTGTTTAACATAAAAGTTGATAAAATTCATTTTAAAGAATAAACTTGAATCCCAATTATTTCTAACTCATGAAGTTTGATTTCACATAAAATATCTCATTTTCAATGAGCCATGTTCAATCTTGCTCCAATCAATATATATATTTGATCAACAACCATAAAAGATAAACAAGTTAGTAAGAACATCATAGATTTTGAAAAAGAAACTTAAATCCTAATTATTTCTAACCCATGGAGTGTAGGCATAATACAACTTAACCATAATCTTTATCATATCATAAATTCGAACACCTGCTCATGCACCAGGGAGGGGCTCCTTCTACAATCACATAGACCTGCAAATATGGGGTTGAGCATTTGAAGGCCACCTACAAAGATAATTAGCATGTTAAGATCATTATAACAATATAAGATTTGTGGCTATTTCTTATTCACTTTATACATGTAATTCCCTACAGATGTGATAGTGCTTTGTAATTACAGGAGTTTGAAAAAGGTTCCGTTTGACGACATAAGGATTCTAGGATAGACATTTAGTGATTTTACTTTCTCTCATTAGTTCAACATACAAAAGATTGTTAAGAACTGATAACACCCGATGACCCTCAAATCGGTGTTAAGAAATGCAAGCAACACTGAGTTGTGTGAAATGCATAACACTGACTAGATTACACAGAGAAGAAAAGAAAAAGGAGGTACACAAAAGATACAAAAAGAGGTCAAAATGCTTAAGTATAGTCATATACCTGGCAAGGAGAGTTCTTCAAATCAGGAACACTCATCACAGACATAGCTGCTCAGCTGCCTTGCCCGAGCAGTTGTCATTTTGACGCAAGCTGGATGGTACCTACAAATAGCGTGTACAACATCTAAAATGCCTATAAATATATAAGTCCACTTATACCGTAAAATAGACTATGGTAAGGCTCCATCTTGAAACTTTTCTATTAAAAAGGAAATTGCAGCTCTAGCATATGAAATTTGTCTCAAATAACTATTAATAAAAAAGATAATGCATATAAAAACTAACTAAAATTAACATATATAGCAAAATTTAACGGTCATACCAGTCTTGGCATTCGTCGCACTGTATCATTAGGGTGTCAGGATTGTACGGCATTTCACACTTGCAGAACCTTCAGTTTAGAATATGCAAAAACGTTGTGAACCAATTTAACCAAAAATAAGGGATATATTAACCAGGAAGAGTCATAAAATTCTCACACTGCAACACGATCCGTTGTAAATTCTCCAGAGGAAGCTTGGTACTCAAAGCGAGAGTAGTAATCCTCAACAGCAACTTCTTCAAGCTCGCAATAAGCCTTAAACGAGTGCACAATACACTTCCCTATAATGGTATTGGCACTTTGGAAATCATAGTGATCAGAGAGGAACACTTCCTTTTCCCCGTGAAACTGTCTTCTGCCACCAATAGCCTCCTCAGGCCTATAATACCATCTTACTTCGACAGTAGTTTCACCTTTGTTGTTAGCTTCTAATTTCTCCACGCGAGCAACATAGGGTGGCTTATTAGGCTCACAAGGTTGCATAAGCACGCAATCCCCAGCTACATAACATCAAGAATTTCATCGATATAAGAAACAATACACTTCCTCTCCTCGAGGCCAACATGTATATTGACATACACTTTTCAACGGCAAAAATTTGACCTCAATAACTTTACAATGACAAAATTTATGCTTATAAAACAAGAAAGGGTTTTTGGTTTGAAGCTAGTGTGCTCAAATATTAGTACTGTCTTAAAGGACAAATAAATAAAATCATACACATCACGTACTCCCTTCAATTAAGAGTTTCACAGAAAAGAGAACTTAATTAATTTGCACTTATATATACCAACAAAAAATTTGATAAAAAGAAATCTATGTGTTAAAAATTCTTATTAGAATTTAAAACAAAAAAAAATCATTATGGTAAAGAGGACTTGCTGCCCAAATATAAACTACAAAGGTGATGTATCATGTATGCATATTGGACTACATCAACACAAACCATGATGAATCAAAAATCAAATTATAGCACACATCGTATCTAATGTTTCGGGGGGGAGGGGGAGGATGAGCGGAGAGAAAAATGGAGAGAAGGAGAGGGAAAGAGGGATGAGGGTGAGAAAATGAAAGGGAGAGATGGATGAAGGGAGAGGAGGGGAAATAGAGAGATCACCTTTGATAACTTGGTTGCTTCCTCTAACAGGGTAAGAAATGGAGTTTTGGTTGACATCTTTTGTCTTTGCCATTGAAAGTTAAACCTTTCTAATCAAAATCACCAAATTTGTTAGGAAACGTTGTTTAAGAGTGAAGAGGTAGTTTAGTATACCGGGGAGAAGTGTGCTCATTCTTGATATAATTTATAATTTCTAATCTTACTGGTGTATTCAATTCAAATCTATTAAAAATCTTTGATTATTGTAATCCAGATGTATTAAATTCGTATTGAAATAATGTTATTCTTCGATGCTGATTTTAATTCATCTTCAGGTATTTAATCAAGATTTGCAAAGATGCTTAAAGATATGATGATATTTATAAGATATTATATGAAATCTATTAAATTGTTCTCTTGTTCAAGACTCTTTGATTTTTTTGAAATTTATAAAATGATAAATTCTTAGGGTGAGATTTGTTAATTTATTATGTATATTTGGTAATCTCTACTCAATATGTAGGATTAAAAACATGAATTATCGAAGATTTTATCTTAAGTTCACTACACGCATAAATTTAAAATTTACTGTTACATATTATGATTCATATATCAAAAAAAAGAACGACGCAAAGCTCATATATTAACAAATCTTCATTATTATCGATTTGACATATTGAATATAATTTTAGATACTCAGCTTCATAGTCTAAATGAACATTTATATTTAGAAAATTAGTATGGAATTACATTTGAGCATAGGATGTCTTGGTTCAGCAAATTCATTTTGTGTTTAACATAAAAGTTGATAAAATTCATTTTAAAGAATAAACTTGAATCCCAATTATTTCTAACTCATGAAGTTTGATTTCACATAAAATATCTCATTTTCAATGAGCCATGTTCAATCTTGCTCCAATCAATATATATATTTGATCAACAACCATAAAAGATAAACAAGTTAGTAAGAACATCATAGATTTTGAAAAAGAAACTTAAATCCTAATTATTTCTAACCCATGGAGTGTAGGCATAATACAACTTAACCATAATCTTTATCATATCATAAATTCGAACACCTGCTCATGCACCAGGGAGGGGCTCCTTCTACAATCACATAGACCTGCAAATATGGGGTTGAGCATTTGAAGGCCACCTACAAAGATAATTAGCATGTTAAGATCATTATAACAATATAAGATTTGTGGCTATTTCTTATTCACTTTATACATGTAATTCCCTACAGATGTGATAGTGCTTTGTAATTACAGGAGTTTGAAAAAGGTTCCGTTTGACGACATAAGGATTCTAGGATAGACATTTAGTGATTTTACTTTCTCTCATTAGTTCAACATACAAAAGATTGTTAAGAACTGATAACACCCGATGACCCTCAAATCGGTGTTAAGAAATGCAAGCAACACTGAGTTGTGTGAAATGCATAACACTGACTAGATTACACAGAGAAGAAAAGAAAAAGGAGGTACACAAAAGATACAAAAGAGGTCAAAATGCTTAAGTATAGTCATATACCTGGCAAGGAGAGTTCTTCAAATCAGGAACACTCATCACAGACATAGCTGCTCAGCTGCCTTGCCCGAGCAGTTGTCATTTTGACGCAAGCTGGATGGTACCTACAAATAGCGTGTACAACATCTAAAATGCCTATAAATATATAAGTCCACTTATACCGTAAAATAGACTATGGTAAGGCTCCATCTTGAAACTTTTCTATTAAAAAGGAAATTGCAGCTCTAGCATATGAAATTTGTCTCAAATAACTATTAATAAAAAAGATAATGCATATAAAAACTAACTAAAATTAACATATATAGCAAAATTTAACGGTCATACCAGTCTTGGCATTCGTCGCACTGTATCATTAGGGTGTCAGGATTGTACGGCATTTCACACTTGCAGAACCTTCAGTTTAGAATATGCAAAAACGTTGTGAACCAATTTAACCAAAAATAAGGGATATATTAACCAGGAAGAGTCATAAAATTCTCACACTGCAACACGATCCGTTGTAAATTCTCCAGAGGAAGCTTGGTACTCAAAGCGAGAGTAGTAATCCTCAACAGCAACTTCTTCAAGCTCGCAATAAGCCTTAAACGAGTGCACAATACACTTCCCTATAATGGTATTGGCACTTTGGAAATCATAGTGATCAGAGAGGAACACTTCCTTTTCCCCGTGAAACTGTCTTCTGCCACCAATAGCCTCCTCAGGCCTATAATACCATCTTACTTCGACAGTAGTTTCACCTTTGTTGTTAGCTTCTAATTTCTCCACGCGAGCAACATAGGGTGGCTTATTAGGCTCACAAGGTTGCATAAGCACGCAATCCCCAGCTACATAACATCAAGAATTTCATCGATATAAGAAACAATACACTTCCTCTCCTCGAGGCCAACATGTATATTGACATACACTTTTCAACGGCAAAAATTTGACCTCAATAACTTTACAATGACAAAATTTATGCTTATAAAACAAGAAAGGGTTTTTGGTTTGAAGCTAGTGTGCTCAAATATTAGTACTGTCTTAAAGGACAAATAAATAAAATCATACACATCACGTACTCCCTTCAATTAAGAGTTTCACAGAAAAGAGAACTTAATTAATTTGCACTTATATATACCAACAAAAAATTTGATAAAAAGAAATCTATGTGTTAAAAATTCTTATTAGAATTTAAAACAAAAAAAAAATCATTATGGTAAAGAGGACTTGCTGCCCAAATATAAACTACAAAGGTGATGTATCATGTATGCATATTGGACTACATCAACACAAACCATGATGAATCAAAAATCAAATTATAGCACACATCGTATCTAATGTTTCGGGGGGAGGGGGAGGATGAGCGGAGAGAAAAATGGAGAGAAGGAGAGGGAAAGAGGGATGAGGGTGAGAAAATGAAAGGGAGAGATGGATGAAGGGAGAGGAGGGGAAATAGAGAGATCACCTTTGATAACTTGGTTGCTTCCTCTAACAGGGTAAGAAATGGAGTTTTGGTTGACATCTTTTGTCTTTGCCATTGAAAGTTAAACCTTTCTAATCAAAATCACCAAATTTGTTAGGAAACGTTGTTTAAGAGTGAAGAGGTAGTTTAGTATACCGGGGAGAAGTGTGCTCATTCTTGATATAATTTATAATTTCTAATCTTACTGGTGTATTCAATTCAAATCTATTAAAAATCTTTTGATTATTGTAATCCAGATGTATTAAATTCGTATTGAAATAATGTTATTCTTCGATGCTGATTTTAATTCATCTTCAGGTATTTAATCAAGATTTGCAAAGATGCTTAAAGATATGATGATATTTATAAGATATTATATGAAATCTATTAAATTGTTCTCTTGTTCAAGACTCTTTGATTTTTTTGAAATTTATAAAATGATAAATTCTTAGGGTGAGATTTGTTAATTTATTATGTATATTTGGTAATCTCTACTCAATATGTAGGATTAAAAACATGAATTATCGAAGATTTTATCTTAAGTTCACTACACGCATAAATTTAAAATTTACTGTTACATATTATGATTCATATATCAAAAAAAAGAACGACGCAAAGCTCATATATTAACAAATCTTCATTATTATCGATTTGACATATTGAATATAATTTTAGATACTCAGCTTCATAGTCTAAATGAACATTTATATTTAGAAAATTAGTATGGAATTACATTTGAGCATAGGATGTCTTGGTTCAGCAAATTCATTTTGTGTTTAACATAAAAGTTGATAAAATTCATTTTAAAGAATAAACTTGAATCCCAATTATTTCTAACTCATGAAGTTTGATTTCACATAAAATATCTCATTTTCAATGAGCCATGTTCAATCTTGCTCCAATCAATATATATATTTGATCAACAACCATAAAAGATAAACAAGTTAGTAAGAACATCATAGATTTTGAAAAGAAACTTAAATCCTAATTATTTCTAACCCATGGAGTGTAGGCATAATACAACTTAACCATAATCTTTATCATATCATAAATTCGAACACCTGCTCATGCACCAGGGAGGGGCTCCTTCTACAATCACATAGACCTGCAAATATGGGGTTGAGCATTTGAAGGCCACCTACAAAGATAATTAGCATGTTAAGATCATTATAACAATATAAGATTTGTGGCTATTTCTTATTCACTTTATACATGTAATTCCCTACAGATGTGATAGTGCTTTGTAATTACAGGAGTTTGAAAAAGGTTCCGTTTGACGACATAAGGATTCTAGGATAGACATTTAGTGATTTTACTTTCTCTCATTAGTTCAACATACAAAAGATTGTTAAGAACTGATAACACCCGATGACCCTCAAATCGGTGTTAAGAAATGCAAGCAACACTGAGTTGTGTGAAATGCATAACACTGACTAGATTACACAGAGAAGAAAAGAAAAAGGAGGTACACAAAAGATACAAAAAGAGGTCAAAATGCTTAAGTATAGTCATATACCTGGCAAGGAGAGTTCTTCAAATCAGGAACACTCATCACAGACATAGCTGCTCAGCTGCCTTGCCCGAGCAGTTGTCATTTTGACGCAAGCTGGATGGTACCTACAAATAGCGTGTACAACATCTAAAATGCCTATAAATATATAAGTCCACTTATACCGTAAAATAGACTATGGTAAGGCTCCATCTTGAAACTTTTCTATTAAAAAGGAAATTGCAGCTCTAGCATATGAAATTTGTCTCAATAACTATTAATAAAAAAGATAATGCATATAAAAACTAACTAAAATTAACATATATAGCAAAATTTAACGGTCATACCAGTCTTGGCATTCGTCGCACTGTATCATTAGGGTGTCAGGATTGTACGGCATTTCACACTTGCAGAACCTTCAGTTTAGAATATGCAAAAACGTTGTGAACCAATTTAACCAAAAATAAGGGATATATTAACCAGGAAGAGTCATAAAATTCTCACACTGCAACACGATCCGTTGTAAATTCTCCAGAGGAAGCTTGGTACTCAAAGCGAGAGTAGTAATCCTCAACAGCAACTTCTTCAAGCTCGCAATAAGCCTTAAACGAGTGCACAATACACTTCCCTATAATGGTATTGGCACTTTGGAAATCATAGTGATCAGAGAGGAACACTTCCTTTTCCCCGTGAAACTGTCTTCTGCCACCAATAGCCTCCTCAGGCCTATAATACCATCTTACTTCGACAGTAGTTTCACCTTTGTTGTTAGCTTCTAATTTCTCCACGCGAGCAACATAGGGTGGCTTATTAGGCTCACAAGGTTGCATAAGCACGCAATCCCCAGCTACATAACATCAAGAATTTCATCGATATAAGAAACAATACACTTCCTCTCCTCGAGGCCAACATGTATATTGACATACACTTTTCAACGGCAAAAATTTGACCTCAATAACTTTACAATGACAAAATTTATGCTTATAAAACAAGAAAGGGTTTTTGGTTTGAAGCTAGTGTGCTCAAATATTAGTACTGTCTTAAAGGACAAATAAATAAAATCATACACATCACGTACTCCCTTCAATTAAGAGTTTCACAGAAAGAGAACTTAATTAATTTGCACTTATATATACCAACAAAAAATTTGATAAAAAGAAATCTATGTGTTAAAAATTCTTATTAGAATTTAAAACAAAAAAAAATCATTATGGTAAAGAGGACTTGCTGCCCAAATATAAACTACAAAGGTGATGTATCATGTATGCATATTGGACTACATCAACACAAACCATGATGAATCAAAAATCAAATTATAGCACACATCGTATCTAATGTTTCGGGGGGGAGGGGGAGGATGAGCGGAGAGAAAAATGGAGAGAAGGAGAGGGAAAGAGGGATGAGGGTGAGAAAATGAAAGGGAGAGATGGGTGAAGGGAGAGGAGGGGAAATAGAGAGATCACCTTTGATAACTTGGTTGCTTCCTCTAACAGGGTAAGAAATGGAGTTTTGGTTGACATCTTTTGTCTTTGCCATTGAAAGTTAAACCTTTCTAATCAAAATCACCAATTTGTTAGGAAACGTTGTTTAAGAGTGAAGAGGTAGTTTAGTATACCGGGGAGAAGTGTGCTCATTCTTGATATAATTTATAATTTCTAATCTTACTGGTGTATTCAATTCAAATCTATTAAAAATCTTTTGATTATTGTAATCCAGATGTATTAAATTCGTATTGAAATAATGTTATTCTTCGATGCTGATTTTAATTCATCTTCAGGTATTTAATCAAGATTTGCAAAGATGCTTAAAGATATGATGATATTTATAAGATATTATATGAAATCTATTAAATTGTTCTCTTGTTCAAGACTCTTTGATTTTTTGAAATTTATAAAATGATAAATTCTTAGGGTGGGATTTGTTAATTTATTATGTATATTTGGTAATCTCTACTCAATATGTAGGATTAAAAACATGAATTATCGAAGATTTTATCTTAAGTTCACTACACGCATAAATTTAAAATTTACTGTTACATATTATGATTCATATATCAAAAAAAAGAACGACGCAAAGCTCATATATTAACAAATCTTCATTATTATCGATTTGACATATTGAATATAATTTTAGATACTCAGCTTCATAGTCTAAATGAACATTTATATTTAGAAAATTAGTATGGAATTACATTTGAGCATAGGATGTCTTGGTTCAGCAAATTCATTTTGTGTTTAACATAAAAGTTGATAAAATTCATTTTAAAGAATAAACTTGAATCCCAATTATTTCTAACTCATGAAGTTTGATTTCACATAAAATATCTCATTTTCAATGAGCCATGTTCAATCTTGCTCCAATCAATATATATATTTGATCAACAACCATAAAAGATAAACAAGTTAGTAAGAACATCATAGATTTTGAAAAAGAAACTTAAATCCTAATTATTTCTAACCCATGGAGTGTAGGCATAATACAACTTAACCATAATCTTTATCATATCATAAATTCGAACACCTGCTCATGCACCAGGGAGGGGCTCCTTCTACAATCACATAGACCTGCAAATATGGGGTTGAGCATTTGAAGGCCACCTACAAAGATAATTAGCATGTTAAGATCATTATAACAATATAAGATTTGTGGCTATTTCTTATTCACTTTATACATGTAATTCCCTACAGATGTGATAGTGCTTTGTAATTACAGGAGTTTGAAAAAGGTTCCGTTTGACGACATAAGGATTCTAGGATAGACATTTAGTGATTTTACTTTCTCTCATTAGTTCAACATACAAAAGATTGTTAAGAACTGATAACACCCGATGACCCTCAAATCGGTGTTAAGAAATGCAAGCAACACTGAGTTGTGTGAAATGCATAACACTGACTAGATTACACAGAGAAGAAAAGAAAAAGGAGGTACACAAAAGATACAAAAAGAGGTCAAAATGCTTAAGTATAGTCATATACCTGGCAAGGAGAGTTCTTCAAATCAGGAACACTCATCACAGACATAGCTGCTCAGCTGCCTTGCCCGAGCAGTTGTCATTTTGACGCAAGCTGGATGGTACCTACAAATAGCGTGTACAACATCTAAAATGCCTATAAATATATAAGTCCACTTATACCGTAAAATAGACTATGGTAAGGCTCCATCTTGAAACTTTTCTATTAAAAAGGAAATTGCAGCTCTAGCATATGAAATTTGTCTCAAATAACTATTAATAAAAAGATAATGCATATAAAAACTAACTAAAATTAACATATATAGCAAAATTTAACGGTCATACCAGTCTTGGCATTCGTCGCACTGTATCATTAGGGTGTCAGGATTGTACGGCATTTCACACTTGCAGAACCTTCAGTTTAGAATATGCAAAAACGTTGTGAACCAATTTAACCAAAAATAAGGGATATATTAACCAGGAAGAGTCATAAAATTCTCACACTGCAACACGATCCGTTGTAAATTCTCCAGAGGAAGCTTGGTACTCAAAGCGAGAGTAGTAATCCTCAACAGCAACTTCTTCAAGCTCGCAATAAGCCTTAAACGAGTGCACAATACACTTCCCTATAATGGTATTGGCACTTTGGAAATCATAGTGATCAGAGAGGAACACTTCCTTTTCCCCGTGAAACTGTCTTCTGCCACCAATAGCCTCCTCAGGCCTATAATACCATCTTACTTCGACAGTAGTTTCACCTTTGTTGTTAGCTTCTAATTTCTCCACGCGAGCAACATAGGGTGGCTTATTAGGCTCACAAGGTTGCATAAGCACGCAATCCCCAGCTACATAACATCAAGAATTTCATCGATATAAGAAACAATACACTTCCTCTCCTCGAGGCCAACATGTATATTGACATACACTTTTCAACGGCAAAATTTGACCTCAATAACTTTACAATGACAAAATTTATGCTTATAAAACAAGAAAGGGTTTTTGGTTTGAAGCTAGTGTGCTCAAATATTAGTACTGTCTTAAAGGACAAATAAATAAAATCATACACATCACGTACTCCCTTCAATTAAGAGTTTCACAGAAAAGAGAACTTAATTAATTTGCACTTATATATACCAACAAAAAATTTGATAAAAAGAAATCTATGTGTTAAAAATTCTTATTAGAATTTAAAACAAAAAAAAATCATTATGGTAAAGAGGACTTGCTGCCCAAATATAAACTACAAAGGTGATGTATCATGTATGCATATTGGACTACATCAACACAAACCATGATGAATCAAAAATCAAATTATAGCACACATCGTATCTAATGTTTCGGGGGGGAGGGGGAGGATGAGCGGAGAGAAAAATGGAGAGAAGGAGAGGGAAAGAGGGATGAGGGTGAGAAAATGAAAGGGAGAGATGGATGAAGGGAGAGGAGGGGAAATAGAGAGATCACCTTTGATAACTTGGTTGCTTCCTCTAACAGGGTAAGAAATGGAGTTTTGGTTGACATCTTTTGTCTTTGCCATTGAAAGTTAAACCTTTCTAATCAAAATCACCAAATTTGTTAGGAAACGTTGTTTAAGAGTGAAGAGGTAGTTTAGTATACCGGGGAGAAGTGTGCTCATTCTTGATATAATTTATAATTTCTAATCTTACTGGTGTATTCAATTCAAATCTATTAAAAATCTTTGATTATTGTAATCCAGATGTATTAAATTCGTATTGAATAATGTTATTCTTCGATGCTGATTTTAATTCATCTTCAGGTATTTAATCAAGATTTGCAAAGATGCTTAAAGATATGATGATATTTATAAGATATTATATGAAATCTATTAAATTGTTCTCTTGTTCAAGACTCTTTGATTTTTTTGAAATTTATAAAATGATAAATTCTTAGGGTGAGATTTGTTAATTTATTATGTATATTTGGTAATCTCTACTCAATATGTAGGATTAAAAACATGAATTATCGAAGATTTTATCTTAAGTTCACTACACGCATAAATTTAAAATTTACTGTTACATATTATGATTCATATATCAAAAAAAGAACGACGCAAAGCTCATATATTAACAAATCTTCATTATTATCGATTTGACATATTGAATATAATTTTAGATACTCAGCTTCATAGTCTAAATGAACATTTATATTTAGAAAATTAGTATGGAATTACATTTGAGCATAGGATGTCTTGGTTCAGCAAATTCATTTTGTGTTAACATAAAAGTTGATAAAATTCATTTTAAAGAATAAACTTGAATCCCAATTATTTCTAACTCATGAAGTTTGATTTCACATAAAATATCTCATTTTCAATGAGCCATGTTCAATCTTGCTCCAATCAATATATATATTTGATCAACAACCATAAAAGATAAACAAGTTAGTAAGAACATCATAGATTTTGAAAAAGAAACTTAAATCCTAATTATTTCTAACCCATGGAGTGTAGGCATAATACAACTTAACCATAATCTTTATCATATCATAAATTCGAACACCTGCTCATGCACCAGGGAGGGGCTCCTTCTACAATCACATAGACCTGCAAATATGGGGTTGAGCATTTGAAGGCCACCTACAAAGATAATTAGCATGTTAAGATCATTATAACAATATAAGATTTGTGGCTATTTCTTATTCACTTTATACATGTAATTCCCTACAGATGTGATAGTGCTTTGTAATTACAGGAGTTTGAAAAAGGTTCCGTTTGACGACATAAGGATTCTAGGATAGACATTTAGTGATTTTACTTTCTCTCATTAGTTCAACATACAAAAGATTGTTAAGAACTGATAACACCCGATGACCCTCAAATCGGTGTTAAGAAATGCAAGCAACACTGAGTTTGTGTGAAATGCATAACACTGACTAGATTACACAGAGAAGAAAAGAAAAAGGAGGTACACAAAAGATACAAAAGAGGTCAAAATGCTTAGTATAGTCATATACCTGGCAAGGAGAGTTCTTCAAATCAGGAACACTCATCACAGACATAGCTGCTCAGCTGCCTTGCCCGAGCAGTTGTCATTTTGACGCAAGCTGGATGGTACCCTACAAATAGCGTGTACAACATCTAAAATGCCTATAAATATATAAGTCCACTTATACCGTAAAATAGACTATGGTAAGGCTCCATCTTGAAACTTTTCTATTAAAAAGGAAATTGCAGCTCTAGCATATGAAATTTGTCTCAATAACTATTAATAAAAAGATAATGCATATAAAAACTAACTAAAATTAACATATATAGCAAAATTTAACGGTCATACCAGTCTTGGCATTCGTCGCACTGTATCATTAGGGTGTCAGGATTGTACGGCATTTCACACTTGCAGAACCTTCAGTTTAGAATATGCAAAAACGTTGTGAACCAATTTAACCAAAATAAGGGATATATTAACCAGGAAGAGTCATAAAATTCTCACACTGCAACACGATCCGTTGTAAATTCTCCAGAGGAAGCTTGGTACTCAAGCGAGAGTAGTAATCCTCAACAGCAACTTCTTCAAGCTCGCAATAAGCCTTAAACGAGTGCACAATACACTTCCCTATAATGGTATTGGCACTTTGGAAATCATAGTGATCAGAGAGGAACACTTCCTTTTCCCCGTGAAACTGTCTTCTGCACCAATAGCCTCCTCAGGCCTATAATACCATCTTACTTCGACAGTAGTTTCACCTTTGTTGTTAGCTTCTAATTCTCCACGCGAGCAACATAGGGTGGCTTATTAGGCTCACAAGGTTGCATAAGCACGCAATCCCCAGCTACATAACATCAAGAATTTCATCGATATAAGAAACAATACACTTCCTCTCCTCGAGGCCCAACATGTATATTGACATACACTTTTCAACGGCAAAATTTGACCTCAATAACTTTACAATGACAAAATTTATGCTTATAAAACAAGAAAGGGTTTTTGGTTTGAAGCTAGTGTGCTCAAATATTAGTACTGTCTTAAAGGACAAATAAATAAAATCATACACATCACGTACTCCCTTCAATTAAGAGTTTCACAGAAAAGAGAACTTAATTAATTTGCACTTATATATACCAACAAAAAATTTGATAAAAAGAAATCTATGTGTTAAAAATTCTTATTAGAATTTAAAACAAAAAAAAATCATTATGGTAAAGAGGACTTGCTGCCCAAATATAAACTACAAAGGTGATGTATCATGTATGCATATTGGACTACATCAACACAAACCATGATGAATCAAAAATCAAATTATAGCACACATCGTATCTAATGTTCGGGGGGGAGGGGGAGGATGAGCGGAGAGAAAAATGGAGAGAAGGAGAGGGAAAGAGGGATGAGGGTGAGAAAATGAAAGGGAGAGATGGATGAAGGGAGAGGAGGGGAATAGAGAGATCACCTTGAAACTACAAAGGTGATGTATCATGTATGCATATTGGACTACATCACACAAAACCATGATGAATCAAAAATCAAATTATAGCACACATCGTATCTAATGTTTCGGGGGGGAGGGGGAGGATGAGCGGAGAGAAAAATGGAGAGAAGGAGAGGGAAAGAGGGATGAGGGTGAGAAAAGAAAGGGAGAGATGGTGAAGGGAGAGGAGGGGAAATAGAGAGATCACCTTTGATAACTTGGTTGCTTCCTCTAACAGGGTAAGAAATGGAGTTTTGGTTGACATCTTTTGTCTTTGCCATTGAAAGTTAAACCTTTCTAATCAAAATCACCAAATTTGTTAGGAAACGTTGTTTAAGAGTGAAGAGGTAGTTTAGTATACCGGGGAGAAGTGTGCTCATTCTTGATATAATTTATAATTTCTAATCTTACTGGTGTATTCAATTCAAATCTATTAAAAATCTTTTGATTATTGTAATCCAGATGTATTAAATTCGTATTGAAATAATGTTATTCTTCGATGCTGATTTTAATTCATCTTCAGGTATTTAATCAAGATTTGCAAAGATGCTTAAAGATATGATGATATTTATAAGATATTATATGAAATCTATTAAATTGTTCTCTTGTTCAAGACTCTTTGATTTTTTTGAAATTTATAAAATGATAAATTCTTAGGGTGAGATTTGTTAATTTATTATGTATATTTGGTAATCTCTACTCAATATGTAGGATTAAAAACATGAATTATCGAAGATTTTATCTTAAGTTCACTACACGCATAAATTTAAAATTTACTGTTACATATTATGATTCATATATCAAAAAAAAGAACGACGCAAAGCTCATATATTAACAAATCTTCATTATTATCGATTTGACATATTGAATATAATTTTAGATACTCAGCTTCATAGTCTAAATGAACATTTATATTTAGAAAATTAGTATGGAATTACATTTGAGCATAGGATGTCTTGGTTCAGCAAATTCATTTTGTGTTTAACATAAAAGTTGATAAAATTCATTTTAAAGAATAAACTTGAATCCCAATTATTTCTAACTCATGAAGTTTGATTTCACATAAAATATCTCATTTTCAATGAGCCATGTTCAATCTTGCTCCAATCAATATATATATTTGATCAACAACCATAAAAGATAAACAAGTTAGTAAGAACATCATAGATTTTGAAAAAGAAACTTAAATCCTAATTATTTCTAACCCATGGAGTGTAGGCATAATACAACTTAACCATAATCTTTATCATATCATAAATTCGAACACCTGCTCATGCACCAGGGAGGGGCTCCTTCTACAATCACATAGACCTGCAAATATGGGGTTGAGCATTTGAAGGCCACCTACAAAGATAATTAGCATGTTAAGATCATTATAACAATATAAGATTTGTGGCTATTTCTTATTCACTTTATACATGTAATTCCCTACAGATGTGATAGTGCTTTGTATTACAGGAGTTTGAAAAAGGTTCCGTTTGACGACATAAGGATTCTAGATAGACATTTAGTGATTTTACTTTCTCTCATTAGTTCAACATACAAAAGATTGTTAAGAACTGATAACACCCCGATGACCCTCAAATCGGTGTTAAGAAATGCAAGCAACACTGAGTTGTGTGAAATGCATACACTGACTAGATTACACAGAGAAGAAAAGAAAAGGAGGTACACAAAAGATACAAAAAAGAGGTCAAATGCTTAAGTATAGTCATATACCTGGCAAGGAGAGTTCTTCAAATCAGGAACACTCATCACAGACATAGCTGCTCAGCTGCCTTGCCCGAGCAGTTGTCATTTTGACGCAAGCTGGATGGTACCTACAAATAGCGTGTACAACATCTAAAATCCTATAATATATAAGTCCACTTATACCGTAAAATAGACTATGGTAAGGCTCCATCTTGAAACTTTTCTATTAAAAAGGAAATTGCAGCAGCTCTAGCATATGAAATTTGTCTCAAATAACTATTAATAAAAAAGATAATGCATATAAAAACTAACTAAAATTAACATATATAGCAAAATTTAACGGTCATACCAGTCTTGGCATTCGTCGCACTGTATCATTAGGGTGTCAGGATTGTACGGCATTTCACACTTGCAGAACCTTCAGTTTAGAATATGCAAAAACGTTGTGAACCAATTTAACCAAAATAAGGGATATATTAACCAGGAAGAGTCATAAAATTCTCACACTGCAACACGATCCGTTGTAAATTCTCCAGAGGAAGCTTGGTACTCAAAGCGAGAGTAGTAATCCTCAACAGCAACTTCTTCAAGCTCGCAATAAGCCTTAAACGAGTGCACAATACACTTCCCTATAATGGTATTGGCACTTTGGAAATCATAGTGATCAGAGAGGAACACTTCCTTTTCCCCGTGAAACTGTCTTCTGCCACCAATAGCCTCCTCAGGCCTATAATACCATCTTACTTCGACAGTAGTTTCACCTTTGTTGTTAGCTTCTAATTTCTCCACGCGAGCAACATAGGGTGGCTTATTAGGCTCACAAGGTTGCATAAGCACGCAATCCCCAGCTACATAACATCAAGAATTTCATCGATATAAGAAACAATACACTTCCTCTCCTCGAGGCCAACATGTATATTGACATACACTTTTCAACGGCAAAAATTTGACCTCAATAACTTTACAATGACAAAATTTATGCTTATAAAACAAGAAAGGGTTTTTGGTTTGAAGCTAGTGTGCTCAAATATTATGTACTGTCTTAAAGGACAAATAAATAAAATCATACACATCACGTACTCCCTTCAATTAAGAGTTTCACAGAAAAGAGAACTTAATTAATTTGCACTTATATATACCAACAAAAAATTTGATAAAAAGAAATCTATGTGTTAAAATTCTTATTAGAATTTAAAACAAAAAAAAATCATTATGGTAAAGAGGACTTGCTGCCCAAATATAAACTACAAAGGTGATGTATCATGTATGCATATTGGACTACATCAACACAAACCATGATGAATCAAAAATCAAATTATAGCACACATCGTATCTAATGTTTCGGGGGGGAGGGGGAGGATGAGCGGAGAGAAAAATGGAGAGAAGGAGAGGGAAAGAGGGATGAGGGTGAGAAAATGAAAGGGAGAGATGGATGAAGGGAGAGGAGGGGAAATAGAGAGATCACCTTTGATAACTTGGTTGCTTCCTCTAACAGGGTAAGAAATGGAGTTTTGGTTGACATCTTTTGTCTTTGCCATTGAAAGTTAAACCTTTCTAATCAAAATCACCAAATTTGTTAGGAAACGTTGTTTAAGAGTGAAGAGGTAGTTTAGTATACCGGGGAGAAGTGTGCTCATTCTTGATATAATTTATAATTTCTAATCTTACTGGTGTATTCAATTCAAATCTATTAAAAATCTTTTGATTATTGTAATCCAGATGTATTAAATTCGTATTGAAATAATGTTATTCTTCGATGCTGATTTTAATTCATCTTCAGGTATTTAATCAAGATTTGCAAAGATGCTTAAAGATATGATGATATTTATAAGATATTATATGAAATCTATTAAATTGTTCTCTTGTTCAAGACTCTTTGATTTTTTTGAAATTTATAAAATGATAAATTCTTAGGGTGAGATTTGTTAATTTATTATGTATATTTGTAATCTCTACTCAATATGTAGGATTAAAAACATGAATTATCGAAGATTTTATCTTAAGTTCACTACACGCATAAATTTAAAATTTACTGTTACATATTATGATTCATATATCAAAAAAAAGAACGACGCAAAGCTCATATATTAACAAATCTTCATTATTATCGATTTGACATATTGAATATAATTTTAGATACTCAGCTTCATAGTCTAAATGAACATTTATATTTAGAAAATTAGTATGGAATTACATTTGAGCATAGGATGTCTTGGTTCAGCAAATTCATTTTGTGTTTAACATAAAAGTTGATAAAATTCATTTTAAAGAATAAACTTGAATCCCAATTATTTCTAACTCATGAAGTTTGATTTCACATAAAATATCTCATTTTCAATGAGCCATGTTCAATCTTGCTCCAATCAATATATATATTTGATCAACAACCATAAAAGATAAACAAGTTAGTAAGAACATCATAGATTTTGAAAAAGAAACTTAAATCCTAATTATTTCTAACCCATGGAGTGTAGGCATAATACAACTTAACCATAATCTTTATCATATCATAAATTCGAACACCTGCTCATGCACCAGGGAGGGGCTCCTTCTACAATCACATAGACCTGCAAATATGGGGTTGAGCATTTGAAGGCCACCTACAAAGATAATTAGCATGTTAAGATCATTATAACAATATAAGATTTGTGGCTATTTCTTATTCACTTTATACATGTAATTCCCTACAGATGTGATAGTGCTTTGTAATTACAGGAGTTTGAAAAAGGTTCCGTTTGACGACATAAGGATTCTAGGATAGACATTTAGTGATTTTACTTTCTCTCATTAGTTCAACATACAAAAGATTGTTAAGAACTGATAACACCCGATGACCCTCAAATCGGTGTTAAGAAATGCAAGCAACACTGAGTTGTGTGAAATGCATAACACTGACTAGATTACACAGAGAAGAAAAGAAAAAGGAGGTACACAAAAGATACAAAAAGAGGTCAAAATGCTTAAGTATAGTCATATACCTGGCAAGGAGAGTTCTTCAAATCAGGAACACTCATCACAGACATAGCTGCTCAGCTGCCTTGCCCGAGCAGTTGTCATTTTGACGCAAGCTGGATGGTACCTACAAATAGCGTGTACAACATCTAAAATGCCTATAAATATATAAGTCCACTTATACCGTAAAATAGACTATGGTAAGGCTCCATCTTGAAACTTTTCTATTAAAAAGGAAATTGCAGCTCTAGCATATGAAATTTGTCTCAAATAACTATTAATAAAAAAGATAATGCATATAAAAACTAACTAAAATTAACATATATAGCAAATTTAACGGTCATACCAGTCTTGGCATTCGTCGCACTGTATCATTAGGGTGTCAGGATTGTACGGCATTTCACACTTGCAGAACCTTCAGTTTAGAATATGCAAAAACGTTGTGAACCAATTTAACCAAAAAAATAAGGGATATATTAACCAGGAAGAGTCATAAAATTCTCACACTGCAACACGATCCGTTGTAAATTCTCCAGAGGAAGCTTGGTACTCAAAGCGAGAGTAGTAATCCTCAACAGCAACTTCTTCAAGCTCGCAATAAGCCTTAAACGAGTGCACAATACACTTCCCTATAATGGTATTGGCACTTTGGAAATCATAGTGATCAGAGAGGAACACTTCCTTTTCCCCGTGAAACTGTCTTCTGCCACCAATAGCCTCCTCAGGCCTATAATACCCATCTTACTTCGACAGTAGTTTCACCTTTGTTGTTAGCTTCTAATTTCTCCACGCGAGCAACATAGGGTGGCTTATTAGGCTCACAAGGTTGCATAAGCACGCAATCCCCAGCTACATAACATCAAGAATTTCATCGATATAAGAAACAATACACTTCCTCTCCTCGAGGCCAACATGTATATTGACATACACTTTTCAACGGCAAAAATTTGACCTCAATAACTTTACAATGACAAAATTTATGCTTATAAAACAAGAAAGGGTTTTTGTTTGAAGCTAGTGTGCTCAAATATTAGTACTGTCTTAAAGGACAAATAAATAAAATCATACACATCACGTACTCCCTTCAATTAAGAGTTTCACAGAAAAGAGAACTTAATTAATTTGCACTTATATATACCAACAAAAAATTTGATAAAAGAAATCTATGTGTTAAAAATTCTTATTAGAATTTAAAACAAAAAAAAATCATTATGGTAAAGAGGACTTGCTGCCCAATATAAACTACAAGGTGATGTATCATGTATGCATATTGGACTACATCAAACAAACAACATGATGAATCAAAAATCAAATTATAGCACACATCGTATCTAATTTCTTTGGGGGGGGGGAGGGGGAGGATGAGCGGAGAGAAAAATGGAGAGAAGGGAGGGAAAGAGGGATGAGGGTGAGAAAATGAAAGGGAGAGATGGATGAAGGGAGAGGAGGGGAAATAGAGAGATCACCTTTGATAACTTGGTTGCTTCCTCTAACAGGGTAAGAAATGGAGTTTTGGTTGACATCTTTTGTCTTTGCCATTGAAAGTTAAACCTTTCTAATCAAAATCACCAAATTTGTTAGGAAACGTTGTTTAAGAGTGAAGAGGTAGTTTAGTATACCGGGGAGAAGTGTGCTCATTCTTGATATAATTTATAATTTCTAATCTTACTGGTGTATTCAATTCAAATCTATTAAAAATCTTTTGATTATTGTAATCCAGATGTATTAAATTCGTATTGAAATAATGTTATTCTTCGATGCTGATTTTTAATTCATCTTCAGGTATTTAATCAAGATTTGCAAAGATGCTTAAAGATATGATGATATTTATAAGATATTATATGAAATCTATTAAATTGTTCTCTTGTTCAAGACTCTTTGATTTTTTTGAAATTTATAAAATGATAAATTCTTAGGGTGAGATTTGTTAATTTATTATGTATATTTGGTAATCTCTACTCAATATGTAGGATTAAAAACATGAATTATCGAAGATTTTATCTTAAGTTCACTACACGCATAAATTTAAATTTACTGTTACATATTATGATTCATATATCAAAAAAGAACGACGCAAAGCTCATATATTAACAAATCTTCATTATTATCGATTTGACATATTGAATATAATTTTAGATACTCAGCTTCATAGTCTAAATGAACATTTATATTTAGAAAATTAGTATGGAATTACATTTGAGCATAGGATGTCTTGGTTCAGCAAATTCATTTTGTGTTTAACATAAAAGTTGATAAATTCATTTTAAAGAATAAACTTGAATCCCAATTATTTCTAACTCATGAAGTTTGATTTCACATAAAATATCTCATTTTCAATGAGCCATGTTCAATCTTGCTCCAATCAATATAATATTTGATCAACAACCATAAAAGATAAACAAGTTAGTAAGAACATCATAGATTTTGAAAAAGAAACTTAAATCCTAATTATTTCTAACCCATGGAGTGTAGGCATAATACAACTTAACCATAATCTTTATCATATCATAAATTCGAACACCTGCTCATGCACCAGGGAGGGGCTCCTTCTACATCACATAGACCCCTGCAAATATGGGGTTGAGCATTTGAAGGCCACCTACAAAGATAATTAGCATGTTAAGATCATGTATAACAATATAGATTTGTGGCTATTTGTTATTCACTTTATACATGTAATTCCCTACAGATGTGATAGTGCTTTGTAATTACAGGAGTTTGAAAAAGGTTCCGTTTGAAAATAAGGATTCTAGGATAGACATTTAGTGATTTTACTTTCTCTCATTAGTT